>NW_019416299.1:666425-709803 GCF_000390285.2 Anoplophora glabripennis
AACACAAAACAAACAGAAAAATATTGAATAAGTAGGTATGGATTTTTACATTAAATGTTCGAAATGTCCACCATGTTCCCGAATACATAATCTTAAACGTTTTTCTAGGGAAAACATAATTCTTTCAAGTGGCTGTGGTTCTTGAATTAACATTCTTAAATTATTTTCAACTCTTGCTTGAAGTTCTTCAATGGAATTTATTTCGCTGGAATATACTTTTTCTTTAACTAAACTCCACACAACAAAATCCAAGGGATTTAGGTCAGGGGACCGTGGTGGCCAGTGGATAGGAGCATCGGCACCCCGACCAATCCAACGATTTGGGAAATGTTCGTTAAGCCATCTTCTAACTTGTAAACTAAAATGAGGTGGGGCCCCATCATGCATAAAAAACATATTTCTTCTTAGATCAAGAGGCAAATCTTCTAATAACGGAAATAAACGATTATCCAAAAATTCATAGTAAACATCACCATTTAAATTTCCATCAAAAATATGGTAGGCAACAAGGCGGTTGCCTATTGTAGAAGCCCAAACATTCAACTTAAAATTATGTTGATAATGCCTTATACGTTTAACCTTTGGATTTTCATCGGCCCAGAAGTGACTGTTATGACTATTAAACATACCTTGTCTAGTAAAAGTTGATTCATCGGTGAAAAGAATATTTTGTAAAAAATCAGGACTCTGTCTCTTTCTTGCTTGTAATAATTCGCAATAGTCACTTCTCAAAAAGAGATCTTCAGGCAATAATTCTTGTACTTGCCTGTAGTGAAATGGGTGCAATAATTGTTCTTTTAATACACGGTGTACACTAGAAATACTTGTGTTACTTGCCCTTGCCACATTTCTTACACTTATCGTAGGATCCGCAACAACTACATTTAAAATATTTTCTTCTGTTTGAGGAATTCTTGCCACTCGTGGTCTTCCAGAATTTACCTTTTTTGGTTTAAAGGTTCCAGTATCACGGCATCTTCTCTCTAAATTCAAAAATGTTTTTGCATCCGGAACAGTTCTTCCTGGAAATTTTTCCGCATATCTTCTTTTCGCCGCTTTAGCATTACCATTACATTCCCCCAATGTTAACAACATATCGGTATAGTCACTATTAGTGTACATATTCATTTTCAAAGCTTTTAAAAGCGTTATTACTTGTTAAACAAACCAAAACTATCAACAACAATGTGTCAAACCAATCTGTCAAACAAGAAAAATCTGCAGTCTAAGCCTACTTAATAAAAGTAAACCAAATTATTTTCTTATTTTAGGTAAAACAAGTTAAAACCTCAAATAACTCCAAAACCGGTAATTTTTTTTACTTTAAGCAGGAGTACCTTTTTTATGGCAAATTGTTAAAAAAATTTTATTTTTTACCAAAATATTAAAAATGTCCCCGTAAAAAGAAGTTTGGGGGCAAAATAAGTGGCACCCCCCCTCCAGGGATGGTCCTGTACAAAATATTAAAAGTTTGTCAGCAGTAACTTTCAAGACCTAATCAAACCTATTTGTGGTCTAAATTTCATTTAGCTATCTTAAACCGTCTCAGAGATAATTAAAAAAAAAGAATTTTTGGGGCCCCTTTTACAGAGCCGTATCTTCTGAAGGAGGCACTTTCGGACACATGTTTATTAATCAAACTAACATTATTTTTTAATATTCTATTTACCCTAGAAATTAGCGGAACGTTTTTTGAAACACCCTGTATATCATTCCCTGTTGATCATGTAAACGATCTCCTTTAGATAATAGTCGATTGTTTTTCTTTCTCTCCCTTGCGAGGGAAGTTGTGGTTCTGTATTAATTTGTAGCGAAACGCAGCGTATAGTGGTTTGAGGGAAATTAACGACCCAGTACGGCCAGTAAAACTTAATTTCCGTCTGGGACTTTCCAGGCTCGAACTACCCGTATTCACTCGTCGGGCAGCCATAAAATTCCAACCGCAAATTATGGGACGCCGCCTGCTGCTGGTACCGTCTTCTTTTTCTACCTACATTGTACTTACTGGTGTCACTTCTGCGCCGCTCTACATCGCGAGAGCGCGACGCGCAAAAACGTTTTGTTTACGACTTCACTCGGACTCGGACTTGGTTCTTTCTCACAGCGACGACGCGAAGAATTTTAACTGCCACCGGGGGCAGCCACCGTGACGGCACAGGATGTGCTGGCAATTGTCGAAATAAAACGTAAAAAATGAACTGGTACCTCGAACAATGGGAGCGGGTGAGAATCGTCTACGGTACCATCGCGCTTCTGGGCTACGGATCGGTTATGGTACGTTTGTAATTAGGTGGGTTCTAACAGAGCGTGTAGTCGACGTTCGATTATCTTTAAATCTAGTCCAGATCTTCATACTTTTGCCTGCAGACAAATAAAAACGTGTATAAAAACTGTTTTCAAACGTTTGTGTAAAAACTTTTACACGAGTAAAGCATCTGTGTTTCTTTTTTTCCATCTAGGATTGAAAGTAAAAGTCTTAAACACAAACATTTGTCCACAAACAACTAGCACAGCATATGTAAACCAGCAAATTCAGATGAGCGGAAATCGTAAGACGCGCTTAGCAGACCGCAGACCGTGCATTGTTTTCGGTCTACAAAGACAGAGACTATACACTAGTCCAGGAAAGTTAGACATAAAAAGACGGAATGAGCGAACTTTTTTACTGTGACAGTTGTCATGTTGCTTGTTACGGCCAATCTAAAATGAGCGAAACAAATGGAAACATCATTTTAAGAAAAGGGAAATGCTTATTCGTAAATGAAATGAAAACCACTTTTTTTAGGCATAGGGAAACTTTAACAGAGTTACACTTAATTTTAATGCAGGATGCGAATACGTTAAAAAAAATTCCATTTAAAAATTTCCAGTTTTCCACATTTTCTGAACTTCATATTCTATACATTTTTTTTACCACCCTGTATAAAAACTGGACAATTTTCATGTCAAATTCGATAAATTAGGTCTTCCTTTACAAAATTTCCTATTCGCACAAAAAAATAAACCTATGTTTCCGGGAAAATTAAATTTTACTGACAGTCTGCGTCTGTCAATTTTTGCTTAAAAATCAAAATATCTCGGAAACGGTCAATCCCAAGTATGGAAAGTGCTATATGTTTTCAACTAAAAAATAAATGCTCGTTTTAAAAAAGCAATAATAAATAGGGGTTTCCTTTTAAAATAAGAAAGTTAGTATCGACTTCCGGTATAACCACTGTTAATACAAGACACTGCAATGAGTGAAATTTTTCGAAGTTTGCACCTATTTTGTGAACACCCTGTAAAAGCTATAATAATGAAATTTCGTATTTAGGGTTTTGAGGTGTGATCAAATCGAAAATGATATACATTTCTTTCTTAAAAAAATGCCTAATATGTTTTTTAATTTTTGAGGGTCTTTTCTTAATGATAATAAGCCGTAGAAAGAAAGATCACAATCATGTCAAAAAATATAATATAAAACAGTTTTTGAGTACTATCACATAAAAAAGAATTTTAGAAATCCAACAAACGCCATCCTAAATACGGAGGTGTTCCGACTTTAAGTGAAACACACTGTATATGTATATGATTTTTCGCGTTTTTTGAACCAAAAACTACCAATATCTTAATGAAGGCGCATTTTTCGAAAAAGTTTAAAATAAAATTGTTCAAAATTAAATTTTCTACAAAATTGCTCCTAAATTTCGGTTTTCCCAATAGTTTTCCCATATATTTTTTAAATGAAGTATAGATTATGTGAAAATTGATGTTTTGGAGCCAAAATAATGGTCAATTCATTTTTAAATAACAAAAGAGAATCAGAGAAATGAAAAATGCGGAAAATTCTTTGGAAATCATATAGTTTTTCGAGATTTGAATATTTATGAGGATCAAACGTATCATTTTATAGGTTTTCGACATTACGAATTAATTATGCGTTTTTTAATATTTTCCAGAAAAATCTATTTTTCTTTCTAGTACATACGCGGAATGTTTAAAGTCGTTTTTGCTGAAAATAAACATGAGTAATTTTTCACTTTTTATTCATTTTTATAAGTTGAAGATTAGTTTTTAGCGATAATTTCTTCATTAAAAATCGTAAATTATTAGGTCGGTATAAAAAAAATTAAAAAAAAATAAATTCCAAAAAAAATCGAATTTCCAAAAAGTTTTTGGGTTAGTTTGAAAAACACTATGTATTTGTTTTTAAGAAAGCCTATATAAACGATTTAGACTGAAGAACTCGGTAAAAATTCAAGATTTGTGAAATAGAATACATCGATCCATTATATCAATTTTTTTAAAATAAATTTTTCAATTGACATTTAAAACTAAGACATTTACTGCGGTAAAAAAGTCAACCAAATTTTTTTGACGATTGTGGGGCATTGTGGATATGCTAAAAAAATTTCAATTTTTTTTTAACTTCAATTTTTTACAATAATTAACGTTTTTTTTTGATGAAGTAAATATGGATTATTGCTAAAAATTCATTTGCAACTTAAAAAAATGAATAAATGGTAAAAAATTACTCCTTAAATCGATTTTCAACAAAATTTAAACATTCCGGGCACTAGAAAAAAAAATCATCACTTTGAAATTAACAGGGTTTATTTAGGACACTTTGAGGTTGAAAAGTTACAGTCGATATCCTTAGTTTGTCCATTATTTGCAAAGTTATGCCAAGTTATTCAAATATCCCTAATTATGCAATTTTTTATCTTTTTCCCAATCAATATTTTCACTTCGAAATTTTTTTTATCAAAAACTAATAATTACGACTTTTAGAGAATACTTTGTAGTTTTCAAAACCCTAATTGAATTTTCTGTACGATCAGTATTTCGAGTAATTGATTGCCAAAGTCAAGAATTACTTTTTTGTGTTGACGATAAGTCGACGACAAATTACACAGGGCTCTGGAAGAGCTCAAATTGAAGGAAATCAAATTATCTAAATGGGCTTTACGGGAAAATTATCCAAAAAAAATATATTGAAGTCTACAGACCTTTTTAAAGACGAGCAAAAATTTGGGAAATAATAAACCACTAACGCTAAAAAAATTTAAACTCCACATCTGAAAACTAGAAACTTGAAGCTTCAATTTCCTTTTTTTTTAAGCCTTCTACGATAATTTCTCTCCGAGTTACAGCTCTTTGAAAACCACCCAAAAATTTGGAATTTTCTTAATATCCCTTAATTTTTGTGACTATAATAGTGAAATTATAGAGCTGGCTTCAGAAATCTCAAACTTCAAACGTAAATATCTCTGTTATTGTAAAGTTTTCATTAGAATGATTTTATGAGACGTATTATTTTGGCGTTAGTAGCAGTTAGTTAGTCTTAAATAACAAAGCTTTTTACTATTTTTCGCTAAGGCCAACTCGTGCGAAATTTATAAAATCGACCCAGTCACGCCTATTCGAAACGGTGTTGTGTTCAATCTAGTTCCATTGTTGTACAATAATAGGTACCCAAATCCACACAATACTACTATTTTCGATACTAAAATCCGTGAAAATCAAGCTAAACGTAAATAACACACAACCTTTTAAGGTAAACAGTCGAAGACGATCTGCCAACCAGAGATTCTATCACCTTTATTACATCCGCTAACGCGTACGAGATCACTTTATATGCCTAACTTCCTGTGAGGCATTTCCGTTCTTCTATTACTCAACTCGGGACAGGCTGCGGTTAAGACTTCCTTTTAGACACCCATCAAAAGGATACCAGGCCGTACACCGCCCGGTTTGTCATATTATAGCTTAATTAACACAATATTCGATCAATTTATTTCTTATATTCCTCCGGAAGAAGCCAATAAACGATGTTGTTGGCCTTTTTTAACTTCCTTAGTCGTCTTCTTTCGAGTAATTGGTTTGTCACTAATTAAACCGAATTGTTTAGATTAGGCAGACGTTAAGAAAAAAAAAGAAAAGAAAGGAAATGCGATCTAGCTATTGTAGTAACCTGTTTTAAAGTTTAAATTTCGCATGAATTTGCGTAGTTCGTGAAGAAAGGAGAAGAGATCTTGGAGTCAGATTTTGGTGTTCGTACTTCTTAGGTTAGTTTTAGAGGTTATGTTACGTTAGATCAAGGTTTCTATATGTTTAGAAACCTTGATGTTAGTTAGCTTCTGTAAGAAAAGAAGCGTTGTCTGCGTTGTTTTCACGGTGCATTCCATGGAATAATCAATTCATAGAGGCGATGGGGTGTATGCCAAAAAAAAGAAGAAGAAGAAGCGTTGTTATGCTTAAATGTTTGTTTACAGAATTTAAAACGGAGTGCAAATGTAAACTTCGAGCTCTTGTTTTTATGTATTTTGTTGTTATTGGTTGTTCAATAAAAAGGGCTGTTTTGTAGCCAATGAGAAAGAAGAGAAAAGTTCATCTGAAAGCGGCTTAACCATCTTAACTTTGTCAACAGTGTCAACATTTTTGCCTGCAAAATTAGTTATTGTAATATTGGCATACTTTCTATCTTTCTATCTAAAGTATACACATTTAAGATTATTACTGGAGTATATCAACCAGTGGTGGAAGGTCAGTATCAGTAAGAATCCCAGAAAATCGACTCCATCGAGTTTTTTAGAAATTGAATTACTCTTTATAACTCCTCGTATTTTTTTGTACATTATAATTTTCTCAATCTAAGGTCACCGTAAACTGTTGTTATATTTAGAAAAATACCTATATGTTTACTCAAATGTTAATTCTTAATTTTTACTGAACTGTTTTTTGAGGTTTCTTTTCATATTGCCAAGTTCTATCATGATTCTTTTATTTTATGTACAACATTTCGTTGACTAAACTTTTTTTTCAGGACTGTCATGGAGTGCCTAAAAGTCAAGGAAGCGCCCCAGTAAGAGACGAAGTGGACAACTACACTTTGATGAGAGGTTTACAAAACGATTCCCATACTGTCATTGAATTTAGGAGAGTTCTGGACACCTGTGATCCCGATGACTATGTTTTATCTGTAAGCATAACACACAAAGTTTTTTTTATGAAATTATAACTTTTTAAATACGGTTATACTTCTGAACTTAAGATAATCGATTGTAAGGTTTTTCCCAAAATTTTAGGCTGATACGGTGAGAGTTATATGGGCTTTGCATGATTCTGACCCTCAACATGGTGCCGAGATGGTATATCACGGGGAGAAGAGAGGTTCGCAGAGCATACATTTGCTGGGACCTCCGCCTGTTCCGAAAGTAGCACCGGGGCATTCCAGAAATTGGGATATAACTTTAAAAAATGTAAGTACACTACTTTAACCTAACTAGTATCGTGTTTTATACGCCAGTGCTATAATAGTAGGCAGTAATAAATCAAATCACAATTTTTACCACTTCTTAATCTGAAAAATAATTTTTGTATTCTTTGGAATTTAACTGTTTTTGGAACCCTCCAAAAGGATACTCCCATGGAACTACGTTTCTCGCACGCCGTACCCTTCACACAGCCTCCTATTTTCCCACTGAATTATTAAGAAAATAGTTTATACATCGTACAACCGTTATTATTTATTGTATACAATAGTTTTTTCGTAATTTTCTTGCAGTTCAAAGTCCAAAACAACATGAACACCATGTACTGGTGCAAAGTCTTCAAAGCGCCCACATTAAACGACAAACACCACATCATCGGCTTCGAACCTATCATCGGTCCCAAACACTCGACGATGGTGCATCACATGATCGTGCACGAGTGCGAGCTTGACAAAACCGCCAACCCGCTGATCTGGGACAATTTCGCCAAAGACGACGGGCGACTGTGCTACAGCGACATGCCGACAGAGTGGGAAAAATGCCTGACGCCTCTGGTTACGTGGGCCGTGGGCTCTAAAGGTACGACGTTAACAATGATTTTACGTCGTTTGCGGTTTTGGAAACGGTCGTTTTCTTTTTCCAGGCGAATCCTTCCCGAACCACGTGGGCTTGCCTCTGGCCGGCAAAAAGAACTCTTACTACATGTTGGAGGTGCATTTCGACAATCCCATGATGGTAGACGCGGTCGATACGTCCGGTGTTCGGGTGCATTATACCAGCGAGCTCAGGGAGAACGAAGGCGGTGTTCTTATAACGGGCGTCGCTCTTTCCACCCTGCATTTCGTCCCGCCGTACCAGAAGGAGTACAAGACGGCCGGTTATTGCAGTGTGGGATGTACCAAAGAAGTAAGGAGATTAAATAATCGACGTTTTGTGAGATAACGACGTAATTTTTAGGTATTCCCGAAGGACGGTATAAACGTGGTGTCCGTTATGCTGCACTCCCACCTGGCGGGGAGGAAACTGAAGTTGCGCCACATAAGGGCCGGAAAAGAATTAGCGCCTTTGGCTCAGGTATTTATTTCAGCTAAAAGAACACTTTTTTTCGTTACCTAATTTTTTTTTTTTCTTGTAGGACGATCGCTACGACTTCAACTATCAGCAGTCCCGTTCGCTCTCCCAAGACACGCCTATCCTGCCGGGCGACGGCCTCATAACCGAGTGCACCTACTCCACCGTGAATAGAAGTAGGCCCACCCTGGGAGGGTACTCGACTAGAGAGGAGATGTGCCTGGCGTTCGTCTTGCACTATCCGAGGACCCAGTTGGCGGGGTGTTACTCCATACCGCCGGTGAAATACTTTTTCGAGACGCTGGGCATAAGGGAGTTCTACGGGAAGGACATGATAGAGATAGAGCAGGCGCTGCTGGAGGGAAAGTAAGTGTTTCTTGTAAATTTCCGGTAAATTTCCTGAAATTTTGATCAATTTTAATGAAAAAAAAATTGTTACCGGGACTTTTATATGTGGAAATGGTAAAGGGGCTTATAATAAACGTAAAAAAAAATTAATGTGAGCGGGCGTGGCGGAGGGTTGATTTGGGGGGTTGAAAAGTGGTGAAAAATGTTATTATTTCAATGTTTAATTGTCAGTGTTGCGAGAAACAACTACTCCGAGGGCTATACGCCCCTACCAGCATTGAATTATACTCGCAACACCTAGTGCAACAGCTAGGGTCGTTCGTCAGTTTAACCCATCAGGCACAGACCGGTTTCGGACTTATTAGTCCTCATCAGTGTGTCATAGGTGAGACAACTGACGAACGGACCAGCTGTTTTGCGTCGTATCGTCACGACAAGGAAATACATTGTACGCGGGAGCGCAAATGGCTCCATCTGTCGTGCGGACGGCAGGAAGCGACCTGCTATATTGCCGGTCGGATGTCTCACCTAAGACACACTGACGAGGACTAATAAGTCCGAAACCGGTCTGTGCCTGGTGAGTTAAACTGATGACGAACTACCCTAGCTGCTTGCACTAGGTGTTGCGAGTATAATTCAATGCCGGTAGGGGCATATAGCCCTCGGGGTAGTTGTTTCTCGCAACACTGGCAATTAAAACATTGTCTTCGCCCTCTGTGGGTGGCAGTCGTGCAACAAGTACCTGCAATATAACGGATTGCTTACTACTGTGGCCATTTCAATGGCACAGTCGGGAGTCAGCACAACAGATGGAGCCATTTGTGCTCCACGTACAATGGTATTATTGCAAGTTCGTCGAACAAAAAGGTATTTAATACAAAAGTTGTAGATCATGCAAAAATCTACAACTTTTGTAGAGGTCACTTTTAAGGTGTTATACCACTGTAGAATTTTCAAAAAATCGATTTTCTTTGCTTAAAAAGTAGTTTGAACCTTCTAAAATATGAGGCAAAAGGTTTTATACATGATTTTTTTTTTATTGCGCTTTTCCTGAAGCGTGTCGGGTGTCTTTCATACGGCTACCTGCGCCATGAATATACTCGCTCGGAAGGTTATAAACAAATAACTGCCCTTTTTTCGTCAAAAATTTAACGTTTCAACTCAAACACTTGCCAATTTTACAAAAAACAATATTTCTACAAACCTGTACGTGTTTCTCTAGCTACACTCATGTAGATTAAAAGCAATTATTTCTTTGTTCCACCTTGAAATTTGCACTAGTTGTAGTGCGTGCCGCAGAACGCCTCAATAGCAACATGCTTCAGAAGAATGGCTCCAGTGCCGCCATTTTGAAATATTTTTTTAAAGAAACTACGCTTAATACATGCCTAATAACATATTTACAGTTTTATTAAAAAAAAATTGTTAAAAATACTTTTTTTTAGGCCGTTACAGTGGTGTAACCTTTTAAACATAACCTCAAAATTTCCGAGAAAAATGCGAAAGATAGTTTTTTATTTCCACAAAAATAGTGTAATGTTGACGAAACTTGGTGAAAGTATACCTTTTTAAGTCTTAAATAACCACAAATTTTTTCGGATAAAAAAATCAAGAACTTTTCAAGATATTCATTTTTTTCTGGTCCGAAATACTTTTTTTTCAAACAAAAGTTCTACTTGGAAAAATCATCGTACAGAGTTCTGCCGGTGATCATTATTTTCGTTTTGACTTGCTTGACTTTGGTAAAATAAAAAAATTTTATATTCACAATTAAAATCATGCTCAAAAATGCAAAAAAAAAGAACAAAGAATTTACGCAACAATTAATTTTTCAGTAATTGTTCATAATTGTTTTAAATTTTTTAAAAAATTGAAAAACTGATTACACCATTCAATTGTACGAAAAAAAATACAGGGTATAGCAAAAGTACCGGAACGGCAGAATAACTCGGCGGGAGAACATTTTAGAGAAAAATGTTAAATACAAAACTTTTGAGGATTTCTCCCTAGCTATCCAATGATGACCTTGACATTGACCTTGAAGATCATTTCAAGGTCAAGTGTGATTTTTCAAATGGTATCCTATACTTTTGACCTCAGAAATGAAAAGAGCGGAACATTTTACGTTTAGATATGACCTTGAATACAGCTCAGACTGCACAGACTCCTGAAGCTTTTGTATTTACTATTTTCCTCTAAAATGCTCTCTCACCGAGTTATTCTGCCATTCCTGTACTTTTGTTAGTTTGACCTTGTGGGGGCCCCAAGGTCAAAAGAGAGGGGTCACTCAAGGTCATATCTGAACGTAAAATTTTTGAGTAATTGATGATAGTTTGTTCAAATTTTTTTTTTTGAAATTGTATGGAAAAAAATACAAAAGGAACTGTCATTGTTTGACCGGAAACTTTATTTTTGTCCAGTATTGCTAAGTCGAATAATTTTGTGTCCCAAGCAGGATTACCCATTACCCAATCTGTAGTTAGAAGTCAGTTAAATTGAAAAATTGTTCATAAATTTCTTTTGTTTTAGAAAAAAATGCAAAAAGTTTAGAAAATCATGAAAAATTAATATTTTTACTTGAAATTTGGACTTGTTTTTTGAAATTTTTTGCGTTTTTTTGTTAAAAAACAAAAAAATTCTGAACGGTCCTCACAAAATTATTCGGCGTTGCAATACTGTACAAAAATAAAATTTCGGGTCAAACAATGACACAGTTTCTTTTGTATTTTCTTCCATACGATTTAAAAAAAATTTGAACAAACTATTAACAATTACTCAAAAATTTATTATTGCAAGTAACTTTTTGTTTTTTTGCATGTTTGAGCATGTTTTTCAATTGTGATTATACATTTTCTTATTTTGCCAAAAAATATGTACGAAAATGAAAATAATGGGCAACGGCAGAACTCTGTACAATGATTTTTCTAAGTAGAATATTTATTTGGAAAAAGAAGTGTTTCAGACCGGAAAAAAATTTTTAAAAAAATTAATTTTAAACGATTTTGGAAAATTTTAAAAATCTTGAGCGACCTTTAAAAATTTTTTTTCGGAATTCTGAATTTTTGAGGGTGCTCTAAAAACACGCAAACTAACATATTTTCACAAGAGACACGAAAAAACAATTCTTTTTTTTTTTGGGCCACCCTAATATATTCGTATGATTTAAGGACGGAAAGTGAAACCGAGACCACGACAACGCCCAAGCCTTTCGAGAACCGCCCAGGCGACGAGATGTCCCCCGAAGCCAACATGAGGGCCATAATAGCCTTGAGGAATGCCAAAGAGTACAGCATCGTGGGGGAGAACGGTCAGACGCAAAACATGTTCGACAAGTTGGTGATTAAAGAGCCGCTGGAATTTAGGAATCTGTCGTTTTCCGATCACCTGCAGAATATTCCTTACAACGAGACCATCTTCACGAAGAAGATGGAGGAGTATTTTTACAAGGGGCTGCATCTTACCTTTTGCAGAAAGAGGGACGACAGTCTTGCCATCGTAAGTGAAACATGAAAAAAATTTATAAATTGTGTATTTTACCTCGAATATTGAGTTCACTCGAATGAATTTCTTGCTTTTTTTGCAGAAAGAGAACATCGAGAGGCTGCCGAATTTCGAGGAATACAAAAACAAAGGCAGCATCCAGTGCAGTTCGAGAACGAAAATGCCTTTCTTTTCTTCTTCCGTGGCGGTAAAACTGACTTCTAAATTAATTCTGGCGATAACGTTATTCTTATTTTACACTTGCTAATATTTTCCGAGAACAAACATTCCGTTTTAGGCAAAATTGTATGGAAGCGGTCCCCTCTCGAAAAGAGAACGGATCTAATTTATGTTTTCGTTTCGTTAAAAATTATATTTTTATAACTTATTACTATTTATTACTTTTGTTTTACGTTTAAATTGTTTTCCTTTTTATTTAAACTGGCTGTACATAAATAGTCACTCTGTACATATCGATGTCTACCAAATAGTTAGGTTAAGCGTCTAGTTCTTACGGTCCGAATAATGCTGTGAAATTTTTTTGTACATCTTGTAGTAAGCAACTTAGTTTTAACAGTCATTTTTGTACTTAAGATTTTTACTATTTTAATAGATAAGGATAAAAAATAGTTTGTGTTTCCTTCACTTTAAAAAATGATCGACCAAAAAGTCTACTGTGGTAATGAAATATCTGTGTAAATACTTCCTCGATTTTCTTCTTTCCTGATACTGATAAAAATATTAAAAATTTCAAATAAACGATTTTAAGAAATGGAATTTGAAAGTATCAAAAATGATTTCTGTAAATACCTTTCTGCTTTCCTGATACAAAAACGCAGAATATTTGAAAATTAAATTCGAAAGTATCTAGCAATTTTTCTGTAAAGACCTTCTCAACCTTCTGCTCTCCTGATATGAATTGTCAGAATTGTAGAAAAAATATTCAAAATAGAGATTCATAAAAAAAATACCTCCTTGGCTTTCTGCTCTCCTGATACAAATTTTAAAGAACGTTGCAAAATATTTGAGAATAAGCTGATTGCCATGTTGTCGGTTTAGGCTTCTCAATGCTTCGAGAGTCATATTGCTCTCTTCTTCAGAAGAGATCTGGAACTGTTTCTTTTGAAGGTTAGAATGCTATGTCTCTCAAAATTTTGTAAAAATAAAATGTTTATCTACCATTTCAATGTTTTATTAATTGAATCAAAAAATCAAAATTATTTGTGTCTAATTAAAATAAAATAAATATTCATAGCAAACAAGTAACAAAGTAAATATATATTACAAATAAAACAACTTAAAAATAAGTAATACATGTCAGTCTACTTAAAATTTCATTTTGTTCATGAAGCAATTGATTTCCATGTTTAAATATTTAGTAAAAGTAGTCAATTACCAATACAGATCGATCAGCATCAATTACTACACATATCCTCTCTTTAAATTTTATATATCTGAATTTCTATCAGTTTTTTACTAACAGGAAAGAAACAGCAACTAATTGGAAATGATTTATTCAATTCAGTAATGATAATAGTGATGTCACCAGCAAGAATTATATGAAAGATACAAATTTAATTATTTATGCACGTAATATAAATTACAAGAATATGTAGAAATAAATAAAGTATACTTTGTTGCTATTGTCAATATTATGTGAACATATTCATAGTTGCTTTGTCGAGACCTCATCACACGTCAACAGAACTTTTCTTTTATTAGATTATACAGGACAGGATGCTCACTTTCTAGTATAATCTCATCGTAACTTAATTGCTCTTGATTTACTTGCTGTTCTTGTTGTTGTTGTTGTTGTTGTAACTGTTGCTCTTGTTGTAGCTGCTGCACCTGTTGTTGCTGGTGTAGCGGATGCTCTTGCTGTTGATGCTGCTGCAAAATATATAAAGAAACAATGCATCATTCAATTATACAATATTTTCACTTATGAAATCTTTCTATTTAAAAATTTCTCTACCGTATTAAGAATCAAAGAAGCTGCTTCCAACTTCCGAATTATTCGACCTTTTGCCATAATATTAACCCACTATTCGGTCAAGTTGTAATATAGAACTGCTGGACATCATTAGATTGAAAATGCAGATCACAAACGTACCGTTTTATTTTAAATCTGTTGACAGTCATTCACTTCATAAACTATTACCATATTTAAATTATTTTCGAAACTTTTTATTTACCATTATAAAAACAAATTGTAATAATTATTGACTTGACTTCTAGTTTTTAGGTTAATATACCTCCCCGATCCCGATATATCTACTAAACTCAATATAAAATAAAATTGGTTGTTATTTGCTTACTTCGCTCGTATTTATTATGCTACATTCATTTGGGACATATGGAACACTAGCGCCACCCCAACTTCTGCCATTTCTTGGACAAATTTTGTCAATTTTCCCGCATGAGTTTGTGCTCCTTATCTAGTCTCCCTGCTTAGAACGAAAGAATTAGTGATGGGAGAATTCGAATGCAAGAATCGATATCCATTCGATTCTTAAAAGTTCTCGCTGTTCTCGAGAACTTTTATGCCGGCATTCGAATACTTGAGAATTCATGACGAGATTTCAAGTATCCCTCAGGGCAGGTAGATAGATGGACTAGACACTAGGCGGATGTGCTTTAGAGGCCAAAATTGACTGTTTTTTAAGATTTGTTGTATTGCCAAATAATTTAAACTTTTTACTTATTTATTACTTTTTTTAAAATAATATCCCAAACTAATGATTTGCAGCCAGGCTTCATTTTAATAATAAGAATTCAATAATTATAAAATAACTAAAAACATTAATATTTAATAACGGAAAATGCTGCGTGAAACAAACCACATCTCTCGTTCGTTGCGAGATTTACCTTAATTACTAACTGCTAAGCTACCATCGATGCGAGTACGAATAAAAATATCCCAATGATGCTTTCGAATCCACACCGTGTCGCCGACATACACCGATTCTGCATTGTCGCTGTTCTCGAGTCCTGTTCTCGGATACTCATTCGGTCTCGGTCCGGTACTAGGTTCTCGGATAATCATTCGATTCTTAAAAGTATTCGAGTACCGAGTTCTCGATTCTTAAAAATACTCGATTCTGCCCATCACTAGAAAGAATACATGTACTGCTAAAATAAAAGAAAGGTTATAAAACCTTAAATGTCAAAATTGAAATTGGCGCGATATTTAAAATTAAGTGTAAATTAACATTAATTACAGTAAATTACGTAATTTACGTGTTACAAAAATTACATAAATTACATCCGTTATCTCGCAGTGCGTAATATTACGGTAATTTTACAGTAATTTATGTTAGTAACAATTTGTCATTTACATCACTAGATACGAATCGTCAGAATTGTAGAAAAAATATTGAAATTAGAGCGATTCATAAAAATACCTCCTTGGCTTCTGCTCTCCTGATATAAATTTTAAAGAACTTTGCAGAATATTTGAGAATTAAATTCAAAAGCATCAACAATTTTTCTATAAAGATCTTACCTTCTGCTTTCTGCTCTTCTGATACGAATCTTCAGAATTGTAGAGAAAATATTCAAATTAGAGGGATTCATAAAAATGCTTCCTTGGCTTTCTGCTCTCCTGATATAAATATTAAAAATTATAGAAATTTATAGACCATTAAATTGAGAAGTATCAGAATTTTTGTATAAATAAAACCTCGATCTTCTGCTTTCCTGATACAAAGTCTCGGGGAAAATAAGGGAAGAAAATATGCAAATAACATATAAAACGTCTTTATTTCTTCATAACAGATTACTTAATATAAGCAATAAGTGTAAGTAAACATTTCTAATGCATTACACATTACATTACAGTTTAGCATAGAAATGTAACCAAGTGTATTGCATCTACATATAAACCTAGATCTGTCTTTCTAAGGGGCAAGTAGTTGTCGTTAAATTATATGTACCCGTCTAAATATGGAAATAATTTGATGTAACAAAGTGTTACACTGGATCTCTCATATTTCAAAACGTGCATTTGCAAATAACTAAGGTTATATTTCAATGCTGTCGATAATAACGGACATTTATACAATTTTGCTACAAAGGGCGTTATTGTAGAACATTTTTATACGGTACAATATAAACACTTTACAAAGTAAAATAGGGTTGTCGAGAGCATCTAAGGGATATTTAATGATAAACAGTTTACAGAAGAAAAGCTTCGGTATAACAAACACAAAATCGTTAAAAAAAATACTCAAACAAATCGATTACTTGAGTAAATGGCAACTTGAGCTTTTTCTGGCATTTTTGGAGGGATTGTAAGGGTATACAAGGTGTCTCGTTTTACTGTTCCAAGCCGCCTAATTTTTTTAATTTGACTTTTATAAAAAAAATATTTCGAACAAAAGTTATCAGGTTTTAAATTATGGTGACCTTGAACTCAATTTTCAAGGCCAACCTTGATTTTTCTTAATGAAAACCCGTATTTTTTATTGCAGATTCATATTTTACGGGAAAAAATACGTAACAGTTTTGGTCGTGTTACACTTGTTTCGTAAAATTTTTTATTGATCCCTTCCAACAAAATTAAAAACCAAATTAATTGAAATTTTTAAAAACTACAAGAATGGTAAAAGAATAATTTTTGTCTTGGAAATTAATAAATTTTAAATTTGGTGTCCCATTTTAATGTACCAGGCCGCATTATTTTTTTAATTCGACTTTTATTAAAAAATATTTTGAACAAAAGTTATCGGGTTTCAAGGTTATGTCGACCTTGAATTTGACCTTGAAATTAATTATCAAGGTCATTTCAAGGTCAATCTTGATTTATTAATTGGAAATCCATATTTTTATTACAGTTTCGTATTCTGCGGGAAAAAATACGTAACTTCTGTATGAAACATTTCCCTTGAAACGGCTTCTTACAATAAAAATATGGGTTTCCATTAAAAAAAAATCAAGGTTGACCTTGAAATGACCTTGATAATGGACTATGGCAAATTTCAAAGTCACGGTAATTTGAGCCCACCGGAAACCTGACCAATTTTGTTGGAAATATTTTTCACCATCCGACTTATTTCTTGAGATACATATTAGTTTGAGAATTAAAATGGAACAGAAAAGTATAGCGCACTCTGGCGAGAGAATGAAGCATTTTCAAAAAAATGTCTCATACAAAAGTCATGTATTTTTTCCTGCAGAATAGAATCTGCAATAAAAATACGGGTTTCCATTTCACCAATCAAGGTTAACCTTGAAATGATCCTGATAATTGTCTGTAAGGTTAATTTCAAGGTCAGGGTAACTTGATCCCCCCGAAACTTGACTAATTTTGTTGGAAATATTTTTTTACCGTCCTGTTTATTTCTTGAGATATTATTAGTCTGAGAATTAAAATGGAACAGTAGAGTATAGCGCACTCTGGCGAGAGAACGAAGCATTTAAAAAAAAATGTCTCGTACAAGTTACGTATTTTTTCAAGGTCATTTCAAGGTCAACCTTGATTTTTTAAATGGAAACCCATATTTTATTACATGAAGCTTTTTCAAAAAAATGTTTCATACAGAAGTTACGTATTTTTTCCCGCAGAATACGAAACTGTAATAAAAATATGGATTTCCATTTAATAAATCAAGATTGACCTTGAAATGACCTTGATAATTGACTTCAAGGTCAAATTCAAGGTCACCATAATTTAACTCCCTCGTAAAATGATAACTTTTGTTGGAAATATTTTTTTTATAAAAGCCGAATTAAAAAAAAATTGCAGCCTAGTACCCCGAATTTAAAATTTATTCATTTCCAAGACAAAAATTATTCTTTGACCATTCTTGTAGTTTTTAAAAATTCAATTAATTTGGTTTCTAACTTTTTTTGGAAGGAATCAATAGAAAATTATAGGAAACAAGTGTAACAAGACAAACTATGGTTTTAAACCAAATTAACAGAATAATGCACTTTTTTTTAACGAGGGTGACGACTAAGAATTAATATTTGATATTTGGTGATGACGTATAACTGTCCTTTAAAAAAAAAAACAAAAAAACTAGGGTCGACATTTTCAAAAAATCATCGAAAAATCAATGACATTTTAAGTATCTCCTGGTTGGAATACCCTGCCACGCAATTTTTTAAACAATTTTGTGTTTGATACACCAAAAATATTCAAAGTTTGTGATTTTCACTGTAAACTGGAACTAATTATTTGTATTTTTTTTTTTTTCAGTAATTACAATCTCCTTTAAACATATAGTCCAACAAAATTACACTTTAAGAAAAAAAAATTGTAACCTGGACTTTTATAAGTGGAAATGATAAAAGGGCTTATAATAAATCTAAAAAAAATAAATGTGTGAGCAGGGGCGGCGGAGGGTTGATTTGGGGGGTTGAAAAGTTATGAAAAATTGTATCATTGGGATTTCTGGCGAAAGTTGACGTCAAACAAAAAAGTATCCAATACAAAAGTTGTAGATCATGCAAAAATCTACAATTTTTGTAGAAATCACTTTTTAACATAACTTCAAAATTTGCGAGAAAAATGCGAAAAACAGTTTTTTTTCTGATTTTTCGTTTTTTATTTCTCATTTCCGCAAAAATAATTTACTTTTGACGAAACTTGTAGAAAGTATACCTTTCTCTGTCTTAAATAACCTCAAATTTTTTTAGATTAAAAAATCGACAAGTCTCGGATACTCATTTTTTTCGGCCTGAAACACTTTTTTTTCAAAGAAAAATTCTACTTAAAAAAATCATCTTACAGAGTTCTGTCAGTAATCATTTTTTTCGTTTTGACATATACTTTTTGGTGAAATAAAAAAATCTGAAATAACAGTTCAAAAACACTCAAAAATGCAAAAAAAATAAAAAATTATTTGAAACAATGAATTTTTCAGTAATTCTTGATAATTTGTTTAAATTAAAAAAATATTCAAAAACTGATTACACCACTCAATTCTACGGAAAAAATTAAAAAACTCAAATAATCGGTTTTTGATTTTTTTAAATTTAAACAAATTATCAACAATTACTGAAAAATTCATTGTTACAAGTCATTTTCTATTTTTTTTTTGCATTTTTGAGCATGTTTTTGAACTGTGATTACAAATTTTTTTAATTCACCAAAAAGTATAAGATGTCAAAACGAAAAAATGATCACCGGCAGAACTCCGTATGATGATTTTTTTAAGTAGAATTTTTCTTTGAAAAAAAAGTGTTTCAGGCCGAAAAAAATGAATATCTGAGAAACTTCTTGATTTTTTTATCTAAAAAAATTTGAGGTTATTTAAAACAGAGAAAGGTATACGTTCACCAAGTTTCGTCAAAATTAAATTATTTTTGCGGAAATGAGAAATAAAAAACCTGTTTTTCGCATTTTTTTCGGAAATTTTGAGGTTATGTTAAAAAGTGACCTCTACAAAAGTTGTAGATTTTTGCATGAGCTACAACTTTTGTATTGGATACTTTTTTGTCTGACGTCAACTTTTGCCAGAAATCCCAATGATGCAATTTTTCACAACTTTTCCACCCCCCAAATCAACCCTCCGCCGCCCCTGCTCACGCATTTATTTTTTTTAGGTTTATTATAAGCCCCTTTATCGTTTCCACTTATGAAAGTCCAGGTAACAATTATCTTTTTTTTTCCCCTCTAAATAAGTTATTTTGATCGATCTAATAATAAAAATCTGCTTTTAAAAAATCTATAAAAAATAAACAAACATCGAATTCTGAACATAAATTATAAAAAAAATGGGCAAGATCCAAGGAAACATAAAAATTAAAAATTCTAACCACTACTACCTCCCTGTTTCAGCTTCACTTCGCTCCTATGTTTGATTCCGTGCAGCCTAACGTGATACTCGTACCGCAGACCCGCGCCGCAAACGTCGCACCTGAACAGCCTGTCCCTCGAATGGGCGAGGACGTGGTAAGCGTAAGTCACCTGCGACCTACACTGCCGCTTACAATACCCGCACCTGCGTACGTTCCACTCCAGCCTATTCCTGAAACACTCGTGTCTCTTGAAGACCGTATTGAACTTGAACGATTTCTCGCACACGTTACACTGGTACTTGTTCTTCTGGTGCGTCAGCCTGTGCACCCGCAACGACTCCTTGGACTTGTACCGCTTGTCGCACATGTCGCACTGGAACGGACGGGCGCGGGTGTGCGTGAAGGAATGTTTCCGTAGGATCGACTGCTTCTTGAAGCGTTTGTCGCACAACTTGCACTGAAACGGCCTCTTGTCGGAATGTATGGGCATGTGCTTCGACACGCTCTGTTTGGTACGGAACGCTTTGTCGCAAACGTTGCATCTGTAGTTCTTGACGTTGGCGTGGACGTTCAGGTGGTCGGTGAGGTCGCGTTTGGAGGAGAAGGTCTTCTCGCACAGGTCACACTTGAATTTTTTGTAGTTCTCCTCGTGGCGCTTGATGTGCGCCTTGAGGTAGCGCGGGAACTCGAACTGCTTGTTGCAGATGTTGCAGGTGAAGTCCTCGCGCAGGGGCTCCTCCTGGTGGCTCTTGCGGTGGTTTTCCATCGACTTCTCGTCGTAAAAGACCAGGTTGCAAATGTCGCACGACCTAAACATTACATCGGATCATTTAATATACAGGGTATTCTGTAATGTTTTACCTGCACGTTCAGAGAATAAATATAAGATAAAGTCTGAGTAAATATAAAAAGGGAAATGGTTCTCAGGGCTCCTTAAGGGGGCAAACCACATCAGGAGGTTTAAAAACCATATTTCTTTTATTGCATAAATACATAAATTTTTTATTGGATAACTATTCAAGTGTTATCTGGTACTAGAATCGATAAATGATCGGAAAGCACTCTCCATTATTGATAACTTTCTCAAATTTCTAAATCTTTAAATGTGTTTTTCTCGAAACAAAATTTTTTTAATTCACGGGAAGTCTACCTCAAAAAGTTATGAACCGATCGTTATGAAAATTGAAAGTGTGTTTCTTTATAAAAATACAAAGAACATGAACCAACAATTGGGATATCATAAATTTAAAGGAGTGTTTTAGCCAAAACAAGTGAAAAAAATGGTGAAAATCAATACATTTTTTGAAACACGTGTTAAAACTTCAATTTTCTCAATTTTTACCCGCATATTCTTTAAAAACATATTAACAATGCAAGAAAACAACCATTTTGCGTTCAGATCAAAATTGCGACCTCCACATTTCCTGTGAACAACCAACTCAGACAACGACCTTCGCTGGACAACAACCCATAACTTTCAACACAAGTGATTTGAAAAAATTTGTAAATGTAGCTCAAAATGTTAATAAAATAATGTCAAAGTTTCAAAAAAATTCTAATCAATCTGTCTCACTCAAAAAAGTTAATGAGAAACAACTGAAAATCAGTCTCCTGATAATTTTTTTTCTTATCTTTAGTTGTAAAGTATATTCTAGTGCAAAAATAGTAGACAGTGACTCAATCTCAACATGTAGATCCGCTTGATGGGTAAGTACTGTGGGGGAATGCAATTCCATGGGTGAATCATGGGTTCCAAAAATGTATTTATTTCTTTCCTATGGGCTTAAACTCATTTAAGTTTAACACAAAGCGAGTAAAATGTCACTTCATTTGATAAGACTTTTTATAGAAAACTTTTGAATTTGTTTGAATTAGTTTTAAAATAGAGCAAATAATACGAAAGCTAATAATAAAATACATATTTTTTAAAAAGGAGTAGGGGTATTATAGAATAGAGACTAACAAAGAAAAAGTATTAACAATAATTTAAATTAAATTTGTAGCAGCCGTTTTAGGAATTTAATTTATTTGGCAAACCTAGAAGCCCTACTTATACAGGGTGTCCCAGAATAACGTGTACACTGGAAGATTACAGATTCGTGGACTCAAAATAGGCAGATTTAGGCTAATTCACCTATATCCAAAATCGCTTCGTTTGGCCTATAGATGGCCTCAAAATTCATGAAAATTGTATAAATTTTGTAAATAATTCATATACGTATTATTCAATTTTGATTATTTTTGAGATGTGAACTTTTGCTTTCAATCTACACATTTTGGTGTTATACAGAGTGTTTTTTAAAACCTACAACTCCTACAAACTTGATGTATGGTGACAAAAGCGTTCATAATTTTTTTCTCTTTCGGACAATAATGACAACAATTTTTTATTTGATAAGTGATACCATTTGGAAGTTTTTGGACCTCTTGTAGAATTTTGATTAAATACTGAAAAATTCATTGCTGCAAATCATTTATTTTTTTATTGCATTTTTGAGCATGTGATTACAGATTTTTTAATTTCACTGAAAAGTATATGTCAAAACGAAAAAAATGATCACCGGAAAAACTCTGTACGATAATTTTTCTGACTGGAAAAAATAAATATCTCCGAAACTTCTTGATTTTTTTATCTAAAAAAATTTGAGGTTATTTAAGAAAGAGAAAGATATACTTTCATCAAGATTGGTCAAAATTAACTTATTTTTGTGGAAATGAGAAATAAAAAACGAAAAATCAGAAAAAAACTATTTTTCACATTTTCTCGGAAATTTTGAGGTTATCTTAAAAAGTGACCTTCACGAAAATTGTAGATTTTTGCATGATCTACAACTTTTCTATTGGATATTTTTTTGTTTGACCTTAACTTTCGCCAGAAATCCCAATGCTACAATTTTTCACAACTTTTCAACCCCCCGAATCAACCCTTCGCCACCCCCGCTCCCGCATTTATTTGTTTTAGCTCTATTATAAGCCCTTTTACCAGTTCCACTTATAAAAGTCCAGGTAACAATTTTTTTTCTCCAAGTGTAATTTGGTTGGACTAAGTTGTACCAATTCCAATACAATTATTGAAGTAAAATTGTAACAGTGGCTCTTTTAAATCAGTCTAAATATTCTAAAATCATCGTAGTGAGAGAGCGATAATTTCTGCCTCCAGCTATAACGCCTGTGCACCTGACCCCGCAGCGATGCCATAGAAATGTACAGAGAAGGGACTCTTAAGCTGGTGTTTAAGATAATTCATGTCACTTCTTCAACTGATATATACTAATTATTTTCGATCTGATCAAAGTTATTGAAAGGCATTTTTCTATATTCAGAGACAATCCATTATTTTATGAATTCAATCCATAAGACCGAATATTATGGCAATCAAAAGCTGAATTATTTGTAGAGAATTTTAGATCATCAGAAAACAGAAGGAAATTGGAATGCTTAAAACGACTTATGTCATTAATAAATACATGGCAACTAAACGGGCCTAGATGAGAACCTTGTGGAACTCCTGAAGGTGCTAGACTGAGACAGGGTGGGATTTCAAGAAGTCAAACCATTCGACTGAAGCAGTATGGTTTGAATTACTGAAACAGTCTCTGTTGTTGTATACGATAAGCAAAAATAGAAATAGGCGCTTGTAACAATAGACATTACGATTGTAGGGAATAAACAAGAAAGATTTATCAGACCAAGAATTACAAACTCCATCGTACTACTTTAGTACTAGAATATAATCAGTAAAATGGAAAATAATGAACAGGGTAAAAAAATTAAAAAAGATAAATCTCACAAAATAAAAAAATAATCATACCTCGGCTGGTGCATCTTCTCAATATGCTCCTTCAGTCCGAAATAGAACGTCTTGTTGCCGCAATACTCGCAGTTCCCCGACTGTTTCAACTCAATATGTTTGTTCTTGTGCGCCGTGTACTCCTGACCGTTCGCCATCCTTTCCCCGCACAGTTGGCACTTGAGCGGGTCGACGTCCTTATGGATGGCCATGTGCTGTTTCAAAGCCTGCTTGCTGGTGAAGGCTTCCTTGCAAAAGTGGCACTTAAAGGAGCGTACGGTTTCGTGCATTACTCTTATGTGTCTCCGAAGGCTTGTCGCAGTAGCAAAAGCGCCCTCGCATATCTACAAAAGCAAGTTACTGTTAATCTTTTTTCCAAACTGGAGAAATAGAAAACTCACTTTACATTTGAACCTTTTCTCGCCGGTATGTACTACTTCGTGATCCTTAAGGGTGGTGATTTGTTTAAAGGCTTTTCCGCACTCCGTACACATGTAAGGCCTGTCGTTGCTGTGCACTCGTTGGTGTAGTTTCGTTTCCCTAGAAGTCGGGAAGGTCCTCTCGCAATTCGGACACTTAAAGGGCTTAGCGCACATATGTTTTCGCACGTGTCCCACAAACTGGAACCTGTTCTTCACGAACTCTTTGCAGATGAAACAGTTGTGATCGGGGGAGTGAATCATGTTATGAATTTTTAGCTCGTGTTCGTTAATGAATATTACCTCGCAGGTCTTGCATGTTACTTTCTCCTGATTTAAATCACCTGGTTCTATGATTTCTACTTTTAATTTATTGGCTGCCAGGTGTCCAGTCCAGTCCCCACTGGAGTCGCAGAAATCAATATCCGTCTCGGTTTTTATCAAAGCTACTTCTGGTGAAAGGGCAGAGTTTGAAGTATGAGTATCCATTTCAGATTTAGTTGCATCTAAAACAACGTTAAGCAAAGATTTTTATTTATTTCCTACTGTTTCTGTGCATCTAGAAATTAACCTAATTACTGAATTTAACATATTTTTCTGTTGATTTTGACACTTCTTGCAACATTTTGTCCTTGTTAGTTAAACATCTAGGAAAATTTGTGTTAATTTGATAATGTTGGTGCAACTGATAGATCAAGATAACTACTACAGATAGGCGTTTTCGGAAATTTACTCGGGTTAGTTGTTTGTAATCGGAGCAGTCACATTTCTAAACAAGATCGAATTTGTTCCATGATTGTAAATACGTACATGGCTGTTATTGTAATATATGTTTTATTGTTTTATGGCTGTTGTTCTAGACATTGAACAGAATCCTGGTTTTGAAGATATATGATATTACGGTTACATTTTTAAATTTCGATGATTAGGTGATCTTCGTTTACCCGGAGTAAATTTCCGAAAACGCCTTGCGATTAAAATTTCAATTTGAGAACGAGTTCCATAACCTATAAATTCAAAATTTATCGTTTTTTTGTTGTGATGTCGATGCAGATTTCAGTGTACAAAAGTTAAAAAATGTTAATTACATTGTAAATAGCAAGATATATGACAAATATTGCGTATTTCGCTGTATATCACTATTATGAATAAAATTTCACCTCAAAAAACATTTTACGGCCAAAAACAAACGGCCAAATGCGCTTTAACATCTCAAGATAGGTTTTGTGTTGAACTGACAGGTTTCAGTAATGAAGCCTTACAAATATTTAAAACCATCCCATCTAGATCCTATGGTAAGTTTAAATGTTGACAAAAGAAAAATATGAAGTTACAAGGTTCTATTACAGATCCAAAGACTCGAAACTGGAGCTTTCATATTAAGGATTACGAAATGCTTATCTCTAAACTACGAACCTTGCAAGCTAAACTGAATGTGGAGAAGATACCAGGATTTGTATTGAACTGTATAAGGGTTCCTCAAGATGAAGTTATCATTGATTATACCAAACTGGATCCTGCTTTGAGTAGCACTTTGCTACCGTTTCAACTAGAGGGATTAAGGTGAGAGTGTCTGTACGGTAAAATGGTTTTCTTAATAATCATAAAATAAATTTGTAGTTTTGGTATCGATAAAAAGGGAAGATGCCTTATAGCAGATGACATGGGGCTTGGAAAAACGTTTCAGGCCTTGGCTATTGCTAACTATTACAAGGAGGACTGGCCTATGCTGATAGTAACAACAGCTAGTATGAAGTAAGTAAATTGAATCTAAAATTTGTAAAATATAATTATACTTCAAAAAAGCTTATACGTGAATTTATTTTAGAGCCGTTTGGGAAGAAACCATTAGAAATTATTTGCCTTCAGTTCCGAACATACAAGTCCAGTACATGGTTTCTGGAAGAGATTACATCGGAGATTCAAAAATACTAATCGTATCTCACGACATGATGTCTCGCGCCCTGGACGGGTTATTAGATAGATCTTTCGGTGTCCTCATCATCGACGAATCGCACGTTTTGAAAAGTTTCAAAACGAAATGTTACAGATCCGCCCACCATCTGGCGAAAAAAGCTAGGAGAGTAATTCTGCTTAGCGGTACCCCCGCACTGTCCAGACCATGCGAGTTATTCACCCAACTCAACATTATAGACGACAAATTCTTCGGCAACTTTTTCGACTTCAGTAAGCGTTACTGCGACGCCAAACAGACGATTTTCGGGTGGGACGCCAGCGGCAAATCCAATCTGAAGGAGCTGGAGATCATTCTGGCAAAAAAGTTCATGATTCGTAGGACGAAAGAGGACGTATTGAAGGCCTTGCCCAACAAAAAGCAAGAGATTGTTACGTTAGATACTAAACTGGAGGAGTTTTCGGAGGAGGATAGGGAGTGCCTTATCGCTTTGGGAAAGAAATATAACAGCCACAAGAGGAGCGCCGAAAGACATGCTCTTCTGTTGACGTACTTTTCTGAGACTGCTAAAATAAAGATACCGTCGGTTTGGTAAGTGTATGGATTAACATCTATTATGTTACGTGATTTATACAGAGCGTTTTGAAGCTATTAGCGAAAACAGAGTTACGTAACCTGAAAGTAATTTTTTTTTAATTAATATATGTGTTTTGAAAGTATGAGGCAAAAACTTTGGGAGCGATTCAAGTTGTGATTTTTGAAAAAATCGATATCATCTGAGTTACATAACTTCTATTTAACTTTCTTTTAATGAATGTCGGCAGCACAAAAAACAAATATCGATTTAGTTTCAAAGCTACACATTCTCCATTAATTACTATAATTGTATCCAGGGTGTTATCAGGATAATAATTCATTGAGATCGACGGTATATGGTCATGTAACGTCATTAGTATTGAGTTTTTGAGTACACTACACCCAAAATATATGAAGTGTATTCTGTATTTTTGTTTTCAGTTCGCATATTCTGCAAATGCTAGAGAAAAAAGTCAAATTCCTGGTTTTCGCCCACCACCAGGTCATGTTGAACGCCATAGAGGATATAGTGAAGAAGAAGAACCTGAAATACATCAGGATCGATGGCAGCACCACTTCAGACCAAAGAAAATATTTCATCTCCAAGTTCCAGTTGGACGACAGCTACCTGTGCGCGATTCTGTCGATAACGGCGGCTAATGCGGGCATTACGCTTACCGCTGCTAAATATGTAATATTCGCGGAACTGCACTGGAATCCTAGCGTAAGTATAATGATTTATTTTAAAACGTTTCTCTCCAGTTTACTCCAAGATAGTAAATAGTACAGTCATTGAAGTTGAAAATCAGCTGTAACCTCCGAATTCTTTAAAACTGCGTGGATTTGCCTGAAAATTTAGAATAAGGCTCATCTTAGGCTCAAGTTCAAAAGTGACATAAGCCCGAATGATGCTTTTTATTTTTTGAAAAAAAAAAAAATTTTTAAATTAAGTTTTAAGCATTTTATTGATAAAAATCTTGTTCAAGCACAAAGATTAAATAATGTTCCATGTTCTTGAACATGTTTTATGATATATTTGATCTTTTCGACCCTTTATTTAACCTTTAAAAACTACCTCTATGCAAAAAATAATGATAAAAAATTACTTTTTAAAGATTTGGAATGATTAAATCGTGCAATTATTTAAAATAAAAGTTACCTTATAGCTAATAAAAGAATTTTTCCCTTTCAACCCCTAAAAACCACCCCTGTATTGACAAAAATGATAAAAAATTACTTTTTAAAAGCTTGGAATGCTTTAACGGTGCAATTATTTAAAATAAAAATTCCCTCATTGCTTATGAAAGAATTTGTATCTCATAACACTTTTCAACCCTTATAAATCACCCCTGTGCTAAAAAAATGATAAAAAATTACGTTTTAAATCTTGGAATGCTATAATTGTGCAATAATTTAAAATAAAAATTCCCTTATATTGTTTATGAAAGAATATTTTACTTTTGCCATTTTCAACTCTTATAAACTACCCTTTTACCAATATTAATGTAAAATATTTTTATTATAATCGATTTTTAAATATAATCAATCATAAAAAAAATTGCTACGCTGCATATAAATAATCACACTAAATTTTTTTGCTTATTTTATTTGTATAATATAATATACAGTGAGCGCCAAAAGTATGGAATATATTTATTTAAAAATCAGATATTCGTTATTTGAAAAATCGCTCGGACCCGTCGAATGATATTTTTAGTTGCGCATTTTCTGAAGCAATTTTCATTTATACAGGGTGGCCCAAAAAAAAGTTATGAAATCAAGGCCAACTTTTTTTAATGGAAACCCCCTTTTTTATTTTCATTCAATTCTCCATGGAATTCTGATCATTTTTTATGTAACATAACCTATACCTATCTTTAACCGTTCTCGAGATTTCGAGAGCGTTTGAATATAGAATACGGAAAATTTTCAAAAATTACTTAATTTTTAGCACCGAAACACTTATGGATTTTTCTGATTTAAAGCAACTTGCTGTGAACCACACAAATCTAAGATGGAAAAGTAAACGTGGTTTTATTTTAAAACCAGCAGGGTAAATCTCGGGGTAATTTTTGAAAATTTTCCATATTCTATATTTAGACGCCATTATCTTGAAAACAGTTAAAGATTATGTTACAATCAGAATTCCATGGAGAATTGAATAAAAATACAAAAAAGTGGGGTTTCCATTTAAAAAAGTTGGCCTTGATTTCATAACTTTTTTTGGGCCACCCTGTATAAATGAAAATTGCTTCAGAAAATGCGCAACTAAAAATATAATTCGACGGGTTCGAGCGATTTTTCAAATAATGAACATCTGATTTTTAAATAAATATATTCCATACTTTTGCCGCTNTATAATATACAGTGAGCGCCAAAAGTATGGAATATATTTATTTAAAAATCAGATATTCGTTATTTGAAAAATCGCTCGGACCCGTCGAATGATATTTTTAGTTGCACATTTTCTGAAGCAATTTTCATTTATACATGGTGGCCCAAAAAAAAAAGTTATGAAATCAAGGCCAACTTTTTTAAATGGAACCCCCCTTTTTTTATTTTTATTCAATTCTCCATGGAATTCTGATCATTTTTTATGTAACATAACCTATACCTATCTTTAACCGTTTTCGAGATTTCGAGAGCGTTTGAATATAGAATACGGAAAATTTTCAAAAATTACTTAATTTTTAGCACCGAACCACTTATTTCTTATGGATTTTTCTGATTTGAAGCAACTTGCTGTGAACCACACAAATCTAAGATGGAAAAGTAAACCTGGTTTTATTTTAAAACCAGCAGGGTAAATCTCGGGGTAATTTTTGAAAATTTTCCATATTCTATATTCAGACGCCAATATCTCGAAAACAGTTAAAGGTTATGTTACAATCAGAATTCCATGGAGAATTGAATAAAAATACAAAAAAGTGGGGTTTCCATTTAAAAAAGTTGGCCTTGATTTCATAACTTTTTTTGGGCCACCCTGTATAAATGAAAATTGCTTCAGAAAATGGGCAACTAAAAATATAATTCGACGGGTTCGAGCGATTTTTCAAATAATGAACATCTGATTTTTAAATAAATATATTCAATACTTTTGCCGCTCACTGTATAATATAAAAATGAGAAAGCCTATTTTGCTCCGAAAAAATGGCATTGGTTTTTTCACCATAACTCGCTTAATTTTGAAGCTATAGTATCCTACAAAAAAACCATTTTAAAGATAATTTCAAGAGTTGTAAGATCGTTTGCATATAAAACCTTTTACCTACGACCACTAGTGTAAATACTTAAAAACACACCGTCTGCGATCAATGTAAGATTCCAATTACGTACGGTAAAAAAATGCACAGTTTTCCTAGCAACGGCCAATACAATACTGTTTGTATTGATCGTTGCTAGGCGGTTGCTAGGAAAACTGTGCGATTTTTTTACCAAGCTGTGCGTTTTTTTTACCGTACGACGTAATAGGAATAATAATAATAAGAATACTTCAAGTGGCGATATCTCCTTTATTTTTTATGCTACAGGAATAAAAAAAGCAAAATGTTTGTTGAAAAAAAAGCTACATTTTTGTTGTCTATCATTTTTACGTGTCTTTCATAGTTTCAGAGTTATTATATAAATAAGGCATTTTTTATAATAATGAAAAATACGTTTTCAACTTTTACCGTACATTATTCAAAAAATACGCATTCTAAACCGGTCTAACTTATGAAAAAACACTAAAACAAAACTAATTGTAAAGGGTCTATGATTAATTTTAATTCTAATGGAAATGGTACAGCGTTTACTGCCCATTTTTCCTTAAAAAATATGAGCAACCCATCTGTTTTTGACGATAACTCCTTCAATTTTGCTCTACAAAAGTACTACAAAAAACTCCCGGAGCGTTATAGACATAAAATTAATCCTTTTTCCGTTATTTGACGTTGAATACATCGATTCGAGTATTCCCCCCAAAACAAGTCCCCTTCCACTAACCATATTTCGCTTTGTATAGGACGAACAACACATTTTAAAAAACGATTTTCTTTGTTTATTTATAAGCTACATTTTTGTTCATTACACTTTTTTAAATAAAATGCGTAGTTTTTGAGTTATTCGCGAAAAATACTTTGAAAGTGTTTTTTTCACTCAAAATTTCAAGTTTTCAATCGTGAATGAGTAAAAAACTCAAAATTTTGATTCTCTATCGATCTCCAGTGTTATTTTTCCACCCCCAACAGGGTGGAAGCGTCAATCGGCGCTATGTCACTAATGTTCATTGACCTTTTCTCTAATTATCTGCCAAATTTCAAGTCGATCAGATCAGTTTCAAAGAATTCGGAGGTGAAAAGCTTCAATGACTGTACTAAAATTCAATTATTTACGACTGCTCTAATTATCAGATTGAGCACTAACATTCACACGTGTTTCTATTTTCAACAACACTTATTGGTATAACTGAAATGTGAGAATAATAACACAGTTTTCGCGTATTCGCGCATATGACATGAAAGGAAACGCCTCAACTGGAAACAGACGACAGTGTCTCTTTTTGTTCACGATAATCGAAAATAGAAATGATGCCTACGAGCAAGTGGTGACGTCACTACAGAACAAGACTGACGAAAACATGGCACATGAAAATGCCATATTCAATTTCCGTCCAAAGAATACACAAAATCATTTTATCAAATTAAATCACGGTAAAAACTGTCATGTGATTTATTTATAACGTTTTCCCTTTCAGATTATAAGCCAGGCCGAGGCTAGGGCACACAGGATCGGTCAAGAGGACACCGTTATCGTCCAGTACCTGATAGCCCAGAACACCTCCGACGAGTCCATGTGGCTCTTGCTCCAAGAGAAACAGGAGACTCTGAAGCAGTTTGGTCTGTGCAAGGAGAATTTCGACAATGTGGAAGTGAAGAAGCAGGAAAACACTGCGGTAACGAAAGGGCTCGAGTTGAACGTCAGCGTCGCGTGTAGTTCTATGGATATAAGATCGTATCTCTCTCCTCAGAAGAAACGGAAGCATTCCGAGAGTGAGATAGAGGATATGTTCAACGACGGGTTCGACGAGATCCTGTGCAAGCACGTGGCGCTTCAAGAAGAGGAACTTTTTAACGACGGGATGGACGAGATACTGTGTGATATAGATTTTTAAAGTTAACGTTTTTGCGGTAAAAGTTGATACATGTCGATATTGAGGTTATGTTACGGGTTAGACATTTTTTTTATGTCGGCTTACGCTTAAGTTTCAATCCTTTTAGTTTAAATCTTTAAACAAAACCTCGGCAAAAAAATTATTTTTGTGTAATTTTTTTTTTTACTTTTACTTATACTCTCAAATAATAAAATATATTTATTCTATTTTTTTTTTATTCATATCAAATCTATTTTACATTATTGGAACTTTAACTGTCTCCAAGTAGCTAAGAATTTTCTGAGATATGAATTACAATTTTACAAATAAATTATTGCTATTTATCCTCATTTTATTATTTTTTCCTGTTTTTCTTCAATATTTAATGCTCCATTTCCAAAAAAAGGGCGCCAAACCGAAACTCGTCCGTCAAACCCTAATTGGCGCTATATGAGGCTAAAATCTCTAGATATTGATAAAACACCACAATCGACTGCTATTCTGGTGTAAAATCACTATTGCCGTGAATTAATAATTACAAGTTAAAATTTTCTATACAGGGTGTAAATAAATAAGCGAGAAAATTCAAGGGTGATTCCCTGTGGAAAAATAAGGTGGGTCTTTCATTTGAACAGCCCCTGTGAAGAATAGGGTGCCAAAAAAGTAGTTTTTAATTTTTTCTGAAATACCAAAAAAGTAACAAATGAAATTAAGTAGACGTTTTCTGCTATCAAGAAGGCACTCAGTAAAAATTTGTTAATTTTCTCCTATAGTTGTAAGAGGTATAAAAAGCCATAATAAGACTTGTTTCATAAGTAACTTTTTTTTTTGTTACTATCTTACCATTTAAAAAATAAATTCAGATAGCCTGATTCATTCTAAACACAAAAGGTATCTTGTAATTTTTTCGCAAAATTAACGGTTTCTGAGCAAAAAAATAATTTCAAATCAATTACAAGACTTAGGATTCAATATTTTTCGAACTATAATTTATCTAGTAGGCGACTGTCACGTTGACATTTCGTAATGGCATTGTTAGTAAGGTCACATAAGCCGGTCAAATTAGACCAAAAAATAAGAGTGAAGGTACATAAATTTAAAAGCTGAAAGTGAGTAAAATTGTTTAAAACAATTAAAAATAACATATTAAAATTCCTCATCGTTCCGGTACTCGGAAAACAATTTACTCGAGGTCAAAGGTCAAAAAAATGGGGTTTTCGCCATTTTCAGCTAAACGGTAAGTTTTATCATAAAATTACTTCTGACAAAAATTGTAGATCATAAAATTATCTATAAAAAATGTATCGATACTTTTCTTTCCTAAGAGCCACCGTTTCTGAGATATAACGATTCAAAAAGTTGTAAAAGTTGTAATCGTCATAATATGCATAAGTACACTGTAACTGTAAGAAGACATGCAGTGCTAAATGTGGTTGCAAAAAAGTTGGACTGTCTTGTTCTCTGACTTCTCTGGCATGTACAAATTGTCAAGGCTGGTCGTGTTCTAATCTAATGTTGAATCACCAACAGACCAACAGTAGAGGATTCGTTTGATACCAACGAGGAGACATCACTATTGACGCAATTTACTTACACCCAGAATGAAGAAGAAGAAGATCAAGACGAAGAGCAAGAAGAAGTATTTGAAGGTTATGGATCAGACGAATAAATTCTTTTTTTAAATTTCCATCGCTTTTATCATGTCCAACCCTTGCTAATACTTATCTGTTATTATGCAATAGTTTCAAACTAAACAGAATCACAACAGACCTGTGGAATAGGCCTACTGGAGAAACCACGTTAAATAAAACGTTTTAAGTGCACTACCTCATACTCCTCATAGTAGGGATGTGCGATACGATACGATAATTCAGAGTATCGATACTTTTGTCCGATATTTTGTATCGATATTTTCTATGCAATACATTACGAGTATCGATACTCTTGCCTGTATATCGGAACCGTACGATCCGAGCGTCGCCTATTATTCAGCAGCATAATATAATAGTAGAAATAATATCCCTTCGTGTGCATCCAGTAATGTTACACGTCTGTTTACTGGTTACAGATAATAGGGCCTTTCGATTTGGCAAAAATAATAGCTATTAGTAGCTAATAGCAACTTAGAGTTACTCTGAACTGATTGATATTAGTTAATAGTACTAATAAGTACTATTTTTGCCAAAACGAAAGCCCCCAATTTTTTATTGCTGTTAACATATACATATATGTTTGTATTATGATGTTATAAAATGTTCGCATACTTACAAACATATAAAGTGAACTAATTTTCAAATGGAATTTCTTCTGTTGTTGCTTCTGGGCTGACATCTTATAATTAACAGATATTTGTTTTGTCACAGTAACCATAGAAAATATAGTACGTTAGTACTATATTTTCTATGACAGTAACTCTGAATCGAAAATGTACCGATATTTTAAGTATCGATGTTTTTCAACACGATATTTTACTGTATCGATACTATTTTTGCGATCCGTATCGAGATAAGGTATCGATATTTTCTGCAGTATCGCACATCCCTACCTCATAGGTGGCGTGGAAACGTGTGCATATTATGATGATTACAACTTTTTGAATCGTTATATCTCAGAAACGGTGGCTCTTAGGAAAAAAAGTGTTGATACATTTTTTATAGATAATTTTATGATATATTATTTCTGTCTGAGGTAATTTTATTATAAAACCTACCCATTTTTTTGACCTTTGATCTCGAGTAAATTTTTTTCCAAGTACCGCCGGAACGATGAGGAATTTTAATATGTTATTTTTAATTATGTTTTGAACAACTTTACTCACTTTCAGCTTGTTGTAAATTTATGCATCTCTGAATGTCTAGATTGACCGGACTAACAGGTCTGTGGTAAAGTTACAGCATACGCCAGAACAATGGACTGGCCCTAGAAAGCGCGTGCAAGGCAGATAGAGCTAGTGCAGGCAAATACCGGTAAAACAAATAATAGTACACTGGCACAGAAAATAACATATCTTTGACTTTAAATTTCTATAGTTATTACATTCCCCCGTTAATACCTCCAATTTGTACAGAAATTCTTTATAAACAATTAGTGCTTATACCTATTATTCATTAATAATAATTAAAATTACTGGTACAAATATGTATTGTTAAAAGAAGAGAAATCGAATTTAATTCAGTTTGAGTTAAGATAAAGAATTCTTAACCGTGAGAGTAGTTTTACACAGAATTAATATATCTACACATTTTTAATGGAATTTTTTGTCTTCTGCTAGTCTCTATATTATTTTTATAAAGTCTTTATTGTAGATCAGAAATGATGAAGCAACAATATATTTTCCATATATTTCATCAAAATCCATCGCTTTTTGCAATAATAACGCGCAATTTTACGAAAACTGATATTTCCGCGTTCAACCTTTATTTTACAGTTAACAAATTGGTGAAATATGACTTTAGACACCTTAAATTGTAGGTCATTTAATTGCTTACAACATAAAATAACTAATTTTCCGATAGCTCCTTTAGATTTTCGTGGGCAGTAAAAAAAGTGAAAAAACACGTAAATTTGGCACTTATTTGCAATTTGCCAACTTAGCGTCACTTCTTTCGAAATATTTTTTTGATATATGACATACCCTCGTCATAAAGTGCAATAAAATGTCTACTAATCATTTTTTCAAGTTTTCAGGTTTTATAATTTAATTCGACTGGAGTATTTTTTAGTTTAAAATAAATTTACCACACAGTTGAGTACATCTAACATATGTAATTCTAAAATCGTTTCGTCAAACAAACAAGATATAGAATTTTTTTGCAAATGTACCTAATTATTATAACTATAAATATCATGTAATCGTTAAAAGTTCTAAAAAGTCAGTGATGCAGAAATTTGGTCTTTGCTATCCCTCAGAAAATTTGAAATTTCTATGCCAATGATTTATTTTTTAATTTCTAATTATTATATTTAAAATAGGTAGTATTTACAACAAAAAATCCTATATATATATATATATATATACATATTTTTATGAAACTAACAGTTTTAGACCGAAAAATATCTCGGAAATATCTTGGTTTTAGAAATAAATTGGAATATATTCTTTTCACCATCGACAATTAATAAACTGACAAGTGTCTGATTTAAAATGTAAACATTTCGAGAAGTGAAAGGAATCTTAGGACTTGAAGGTTGAATTTTGAGAATTACAGATTCTGTAGAAACTTATACCAGGAAGTTGTGTTCTCTTCTCATAATCTCGTGTCTTGTATTGACCTTGAACTGCTTAGCGAGAGTCGAAAACAACAAATTTCGCTCCAAAGTTATTGGAAAAAGTTTGCATCGACCTCTAAAACATTTGGATGGGCGATTATTTTTAGATGGCAGATCAACTTGACCCATAAACACAAACACGCAAGCTCATCCAACGATCCAACACAGTCGACAGACCTCAACACAACTAGTGATGGGAGATTTCGAGTGAAAAATCGAGTGGTACTCGATTATTGAGATCACTCGAGATATCTCGAGATGTTTACTCCCACCACTCGAGTGATTATTAGCCTACGGTTGCACCCCAAAATGTTAGTGCATACTGTAAATAGTCACTGATTGCGTAACCTTTTTTTTTAGAATAAAACGAAAAAGTGGTTAGGTTTTGAAGTGCGTGAGCTTTTTTTTTTAGCTACGCTTATAAGTAATATATGACTAATACAAACATATTTGTGCGCCGCTGGGATGAAAACGACCAATATCTCGTATCTCGAGTGATCACTCGATTATTAGAAGTACTCGATTACCGATAACTCGATTATCAAAATTGGTCGATTATGCCCATTACTAAACACAACCACAAAACAATCAAAACATGGAACAGCCGTAAATCCACATGGTCGCACCTTTTTTTATGTCACCTGGTCGTTGACCACCGCGGCCTGCATCGATTGGAGTTGCGCGTAGGGTTGACGTCGGTTCAGCGTGCCGTTTTTGATCCCTTCCCCAGCCGTGTTTACAAGTTTTCGAACCCAGATTAAACTTTTTCCAGAGCTGTGAGAGTGCCGGAGATATTCTGTATTGTGTCGAGTTGGCGTGTAGTGCTGCGTGAAGGTAACGATAGCCGATTCGAAGACTGCCACAGAACTAAAAGAGAAAAAGTCCGTGCTTTCAGTAGACACGAACGGTAATGTGATTCGACATTACCCAAACGAAAATTTGGATAGTCGTGCACAAATTCAGCAAATCTGGCGACTGAAATCAGATATAGGATTGGAATGAGACTTATCCTAAAGAAATTCATCATCCACACGTCGTCAGACCACTTTTCAGAAGAAAAAGTTAACATTTTCCTTTAGTTGTTAACTTTTTCCTTTCGTTTTTACTTATTTTTCCCGTTTTTACGCGTATATGGACTAGGAGTGCTTGATCTATCATTCAGGAAGTGTTGTTTCTTTAGAATTAACTAAAAACAAAGCAAAATGGCCTCAAGGACCCAATTTGTCGCTGAGAAGGAGGAGTGCAAAGGTAAGCCGTTGTTTCTTGCTTTTGTCCTTGATAAACTAACAATTTTAGCGTACATTACTCCTGGAACCTTTCAGTGTAATTGTAGGTTATGTGGACATAAACAATACGTAAGATTTTTGTACAAGAGGAAATTCTGTATTAAATAAAGATATTTCATACATAAAGATTGAGGTCTAAGAATAGATTGTAAATAAAGCAATTGAGAACATTTCTGTTTCGGCTTTGTGTAAAATTAAAATGATAAACATACATACATATGGGATCTAGCCAACGTTGAAAACATATGTTATATACACAGGAGTGTTCTGAATTGAATTATTTATTGCTGTTCTAAATATACCGAGGTCCAGTATAGTCAACTAGCACAGTTTTCGTAATTTTCTCACGTTTTGAATGTTTTTATGTTTTGAACGTTTATAAATATATTGATTTTAAATCCATACTTATTGCTAAGTCAGAATGTTTAGGTATCCACAGGTCACTAGATTGCCTTGAAAGATCGTAGAGAAATAAACTGAAAATTGTTTAGTTTCAGAAGTAGTGGGGAAAATAAATATTGGGCTTATTTTATTAAATATGTAGGTAGTTAGAAACATAATGCTAGCGGTTTTGGTCTAAAAATGACTATTACCAACGGTTTTTTTTTAACACGCAGGACATTTCAACGAGCGCCCAATTTCTGTTTTCCGAAAAACCGTCTCAAAATAACGCTACGGCGAAGGTGGACCCTCATTTGGATTTCTAGGAATTACACAAACAACACATTTCGCAACACAAAATTGGCGTCTGTTGGTCTACGAAGTACAAAGATCAATCTATTTTCGGGCGAGAAAAGCCTGTTTGTTTCTTGGCACCGGCGTTTTTTGTTCCAAGCTGATGTCATACTTTTGGCCGGAGATTTCGTCCTGCTCGGTCACACGAATCGACCGTGTTTTTATTGTGGCGATTTTCCTTGCTTTCGTGGGACTTGTGTAACGCGACACGGTGTGACACACACATTTTTGGGCGGTGCTTTCTAGAAATGGTCTTTGGAACGCAACACTCTGCTTGAGCGTAGAGCAAAACGAAAATTTTAATTTGAAATTTGGCAAAAACGGGATCTCACGTAAAAACGGCGTATCTGGCAATGCTGACCTCAGGCAATTGTTTTATGATTTCGTGGCATCCTAGACGCGTATTAATAAATTTTGTTTAGCGTTTTTTCGGCTTGTACTCCAGTCGAATTAGAGTTTGAACCTGAAAAAATTATTAGTAGACATTTTATCACGGGTAGAATGATAATAGTAAAAAAGTAACTCGAAAGAACTGATGCTAAGTTGGCAAATTGCAGATAAGGCAAATTTACGTGTTCTTTCAATTTTGATCCAAAGAAACGTATCGAAACAGAAAAATTTCAAAAAGTTGAAATTAAATTGGCTTTTACAACTAACAAAGTAGGACGCGCAAAACATCGTTATAAACAAATTATCCCAGGGTTAGGCAAAAGCCGCTCGGGAATTCGCTCTTTTTGCATTAAATGGAGTATTGTAGAAATATAACGTATACAGTACGCGCCTAAAGTATGGGATAAATTCAGTAAAAACGAAACAAATTTTTTTTGGGAAAAATCCTCGAACATGTCGATTTTTAATTTAAAAAATACATATTATAGCATAAAAGACGATTTTCAACCGTCATTTGTTTTCGAGTAATGACGTCATCGACATTTTTTTTAAATAGCAACCCCCTATTTTTTTTCTTGATTCTGAAAGATCGTTTCATTGTCGATCCGACAGTATTAAAATGTTGCCATCTTACATAGGAAAGTTTTCGAGTAAATGACGATTGAATGTTAGAAAACCCAAATCAATTAAAATAAAGCAAAAACGTTATCAAATTTAGTTTTTCGAAATGCCTGAAGTTTTTATGGATCACGCAGGTGTAAATCTTTCTAAGTATTGTAAGCGATATAAAAATTATTGTTGAATTTAAAGTATTATAGCACATTTAACTGTCACACAAAGAATTGAAATTTTAATTCTTATCGGATGCGGGTATAAGACTAGAACGCAGCAGGAAGTTTGCGATTTATTTAATGAAAAACATCCAGAACGCCGTATCAACCAATCAACAGTCAGTAAGATACAATCTAAATTTAGAGAAACTGGCAATGTTGTAGATATTCCAAAACCTGGAAGTCCAAGCCTTAGTGAAGATCACAAACCGAACAGTTTGATAAGTATGGTAGATAATCCTCATAATACTTCACGATTGGTTGCATTAAACAATGAAAATAGTCAGATCACAGTGCTACGTATCCTGAGGTAGGAAAAATATCATCCCTACAAAATTCAACTTGTGCAGGAACTCAATGAAGACGATCCCGACCGCCGCTTACACTTCTGTGAAATTATGGTGGATTTATGTCAATTAAATAGAGATTTACACCGGCAAATACTTTTTTCAGACGAGGCCACGTTTTGTCTCAATGGTACAGTGAACCGTCAAACTTGCAGGTTTTCCGTCGGGAAAATCCTCATTGGATGGCAGAGACACATACCCAACGCCCACAGAAATTAAATGTGTGGGCTGGAATAGTTGACAACAGAATAGTAGGGCCTTTCTTCTTTGAAGGAACCCTTACAGGAGAAAGATATTTAGAGTTTTTACAAAATGACCTTGTTCCAGCGCTTGCAGTAATTTTTCCTAACGATAATGACCCTGATATTCCTGATGACCCCATATGGTTTCAGCAAGATGGTGCACCTCCGCACTATGCGCGCCCTGTTCGAGATTTTCCGGACAATTATTTTTCTAGGAGGTGGATCGGCAGACGAGGACCGATGGAATGGCCCGCGAGATTCCCAGATCTTACACCCTTAATTCTTTAGAACTTCTAGTATATGGATTTTTAAAAAAGCGATTTTTCTTCAAATGATTAAAATAAAAATTAAAAAAATTAATAAGGAAAAATCTAATCCACCTGTGTAAGTTTTACCAAACATCCTGTACATAAATTGCAAAAAACACCTGGTTGGTAGGGTATAAGATTTTTCATAAACATATTGCAGACTTCAGTACAAAATATGAAAATGGAAAAATCAATAAGGAAAGTTTCGTTCTATTCATAGTTTTAATCTGCATCAGGATTGTGGAACACCCAGTATAAAGAATCAAAACGACATCCGGTTAATAAATACCTATACAATTTTTCATTAAAAGATTTTAGTAAATAAAAACAAAGTTAAAAGTGAAAAGGGAAAAAAATGTCCGTTTCGGATGTGGGTCAAGCGGCTGCTCAATAAATATACAACTTTTCTTCAAAAGATTTAATGAAAAAATTAGCAAAATGGATAAGAGAAAATGTCGTGCACCTGTGTCAGTTTAATGAAACATCCTGTACATAAATTGACTATTTCTTATGAGGCTACTTAAAGTCCAAAATTTACGTTAACAGATCACATAATTTAGAAGAACTCCAAAATTGTATTATAGATGAAATACACAGAGTTAGGTACCCCAGAAATAATTCATAATGTGCAAGAAGAATTTCTACACAGACTTGCGTATTGTCAAGAAGTCGGTGGGTGGCAATTCGAACACTTAATTTAGGTAGAAAATTTAATGAATTGTATTTGCTTGACATAGGAATTGTAATTTTTTTAATGAATAAAATTTAAGTTTTCTAACATTCAATCGTCATTTACTCGAAAACTTTCCTATGCAAGATGGCAACATTTTAATACTGTCGGATCGACAATGAAACGATCTTTCGGAATCAAGAAAAAAATAGGGGGTTGCTATTTAAAAAAAATGTCGATAACGTCATTACTCGAAAACAAATGACGGTTGAAAATCGCCTTTTATGCTAAAATATGTATTTTTTAAATTAAAAATCGACCTGTTCGAGGATTTTTCCCAAAAAAAATTTGTTTCGTTTTTACTGAATTTATTCCATACTTTAGGCACGTACTGTGTAGATATGAATTTTGGTACAGAACTATTTTATTTTAATGGACTGCATGTTCCAAAATTTAACTCGTTGAAAGTGTACACATTGTAGGTATAGGTATTTCAAATAATTTATTCCGTCCTTAATGAGTACGTTGGCTTGGGCTTGATGAAAACAAGCTTTCACTGTGCCGATTTCGAGGTCTTATCTAATCTAATCGCATGTAATGGTTTTCTAATATTTACCGAAATTTTAATCTAATCGTTGCTTCAAATACATGTTTATATGTGGCGATAATGTTATTTACAGGCGTACCAAGGCAAAATAGAAAATAACTCGGACTTTACACCATTCCTATCACTCACGTGTTTTGATACGGTCTAGCCGTTGGTGCTGTTGCGACAACGTGACACCGGGCCGGGCTAGACTGTTCCGACCGGTTCCTTGGCGTCAAGCTAAGCTATTAGGTAGAATTTATCCAAAATCATTGGAAATGATAAGTTAAAATATCTACTTAGCTTAGGCGCGTCTAATGCGTGGTCTTTTTGGACGCAAATAAAATGAAAAGTTAATGTTTGGCCCTGAATAAAACTTTAAGTTCCTGTATTTCGAAGAGTATATTCCGAATTGTAGGGGTTTCTTATTCATTTGAAGTGAAACACAAAAAATATTCGAATAGCCAAGTCTGGAGAAATGAAGAACGATCAGGAGTCGAAAATATACTTTAAAAATAGTTTGAAACCATTCCTGATATTTAAATGTAACTATCTACATCCAGTTTTAATTGTACTTGAACTGTTGCCAAAAGACGAGAGTCGTTATATTTTTCGGTAAACAGGTATGCCATCGAGGGGCCACGTGCTAGTTTTCGATCCAGAACGTTTATTTAACGTTGTATTTAGGATAAAATTATATATCAGTTATTTTCTATTTCTATAAATAATGGTGTTTTTCAACTTTTTTATTGCATTGCAGAATGAAAATAGGTTGAAAAATGAGACTCGTATTTTTCTTATGCTCAGATTGACCTCAGTTAAATCTTGAAAATAATTAAACAATTTCATCGTGCATGAACCACATTTATCGTCTAGTATTAACGGGTACTTCTTCGAGAGTGCCAGGAAGTTCTTGCCAAAGGAATTCCAAATTACTTTGGACGTTCAACCTCCCTCTACGGGTAAAAATAGCTTCATCTGTCATCTTGATCTCTCTCGAGAAAAGTGTGATCCCTGTTATGTAACTGGAGAAATCGTTCGCAAAATGTTAATCTTAGTGGACGGTCTTGTTCAAGCAAATTTTGTACAGGGTGAAAATGGAAACATTGTAACTGCTGCGTGTGGAGTATAGTTGAAACGGTTTTGCGGCCAACTCCTGTGGCTGCTGACAAACGACGATACTAATTTCGGGACTTTCTTCTACTGTTTCTAGAATTTGTTCTTCGTCTTGTACCTTTCTTTGAACTTATCTTTCATTGAATTAGACTGAAAGTTTCCAATTTTGCATAACCTGGTGAATAAAGAAGCAAACAATGTAGGAGAAGGCTGTCTGCGATTCGGATAAAGTTCTTCATATACTCTGGCATCCATTAAAATGTTCCTGTACATATACCACTATTATGTCTCTCATTTCATAATTCGTAAATTCATTGTGACTATAGTACGATCATATTCGATGCAAAGTAATAAATCATTGCCTGTCAAGGGAACCAATGAAGTACGCCTTTAAGGGTTTTACAAATTGAATAATTTCTTTATACATTATGAAGGGACGAGGGGATCAGTTCAGGTCTGGCACCCTTGTTGCTACAAAAATTCCTTTATTCTCATAAACTATTTATTTTAAATGTAATTTATTATAAATCCAATTTGTTTCCTAAATTCCACATATGTACTACATTTTACCTCTGTACGCGCCACTGTTGTTTACTTGTTTTTTGGAAGCGCTCTCTAATTGACGGCAAAGCTCGCCAGGTTAGTATTTGACGTATAACCGACCAGTTCGTACACTCGATGCACCTGGGCGACTACAGCTACTACCAGAACACAGTGCGTATGCAGCGGTATTTCAGATTTTACATTGAATTTCATTTTAAATTTGAAATGATTTATCTTACGCCTCCTAAAAATGATGACACGATTTTCCTTTGATAAAAGGCCGACAATTTTTTGCTCTACTTTGCATCGTATACGATCCTACTATAG
>NW_019416299.1:710844-767441 GCF_000390285.2 Anoplophora glabripennis
CTTTCCGCAGCTCCTTTAATTGTTTGTTATTGTTATCACGATTATTCTTTAAAATAAAGTTATATAGTCATTAACGTTATTGAAACTGACAGCTGCTATACAGCTCGTTGAGAAATGAGGTTAAGTTGGTCGCTATAAGCTACTCCCTATGTCCAATGTGTCAGAGCCAACTTCGACCACGTTTTTATTTGAACGCTCGTTACATACATTTTTTGTGTAGAATAAAGTTCTCTACCTATTTTTGACAGTTTCGTGTAAAAATGTAAACGTACAAAAAAGTTACAGAAAAATATCCACAAAGGGTTGTAGTAAAATGAACGCCCTGTATGATTTAACCTAATAGGAACATAATCATTGCATACTTCATGAAGAGGAACTAAGCAACAGCAAATTTTGACCAAATCGGTTAACAAGAAATAAAAAAGGAACCTTAACACTGTAACTTTTTTTGCGACATTTTTCGTTTAAGCAAGTTTGGTTAAATCGATATGATTTGGGTTCTAGATTATTCCCTTGCAGTATGTAACATTCGTTAGGTGACACCCTGTATAAATACATATATTGGTTTTGTATAAATATTATTATTCAATCGTTGTGTGAATTTTTAATTGCTACTAAATGCGAAAGACGATTTCATCATTATGATCCAAACAGTTTGGCATTCAATTAAAGGAAATGAGATAACTATCTAAAAAGCCTTATCGTGTTTTCATTGATTCAACGGCTATATCGTATTGTCACATCAATAAATACTTAACAGCTGTTTATTGAAATTTATCTACTTTTATTAATAGAAGTATCTTAACTATTCATTGTATGTCCAATTGTAACTTTTTCTGTTATATACGATTATTAATTAAGTATTTACACGCATTTTTCCAATTCTGTAGAAAAAACTGCGGTTTATACTTCCGTATTTTTACATTTCCGGATATAATTGGTAATTCTTTTATAATTGTTTTATAAATTGTTTTGCATCCTTATCAGTCTTTGCAGGATGTTGTTATTGTTATAACTTGTTCCTTTTAATAGTTAGTGGTCTTTTCAGTCCCCTAAATATTCTTATTTTGAAAATAAAATTGTATCTCTATCTAGATCAGTCTATTTTTAAAGAATATCCCAAAGGAAATGTTCTATAAATAAAAAGGAATATTCGAAACACTGGATTGTATTTTTTTAATCCTCTTGTGTGGGAATGAATGGGTGATTTCGTGACAGTCGAAAATACAAGCTCCAAAAATATGCACAAACGTCGTTGTGCTAAAATTGTCGTGTCGGTAAAAACTTCAAATTCAGTTCAAATTGCGTTTATTCTATTGTGTTTAAATTTTTTCCGTGACAATTAAATTAGTCCTTATTCATCAGTCTCTCTCTCGACTCTTTTAAGATTAATTTCAAGAGAAATGAACTTAGATCGTGACGCTTTAGGTGGCGTGATTTATTCTACGGAATATATTGAAACATACAATTTTTTGGAAAAGATGTATCTAGAAAGCGAAAAAGTTATTTTGCCGAGCTTAGCGAGGCAAAATATCCATTCGAGTGTTATATACAAGCTTTGAGAAGAGATGAGCTAATAAAAAGACTGGCGTTCTAGAACATAAAAGTATTTTCCAGTTAGGTGACAAAAAAACTCACTTTGAAATTGAAAATTTAACGAAAACATATTTTATTTCGGTTGAACTAAGTATTGCCCTCCCTTCACGAGTCGACCCTGAATCTTATAAAGAGAAAGAACTAGTAAAAACTTATTAATCGATCAATTTAGACGTGTGTGGTCTAAACTTGACCTTAATTCTAGCTGTGTGTTTAAATTTTAGGCAGTACTAGTAGACCTTGCCTAGACTAGAATATGAGCGAGTATCAATGGTTCCTTTTTTCGTCGGATGCAATTAACTACACTTTTCCTGGTGGCAGGATAGAAGGTTTCTCTCGTGGGTATTTTGTATTCTAGCCTCAAATACCGAGATAAGCACATACTTACATGCATTTCTTATAAATTCATCGTCACTTTGCGGAATTTTAAAGAAAATGATACATTTTCTTTCCAGAATGCACTGACCAGTGACCACAAAATTTTTAAAACACTTCATACTTCACGGGAAATGACGTACACCTTGTTCAGGTTGTTGCCAGTTCTATTTTTACTGAATCAGTAATTGTTTTTTTAAATAAATCCTTTGTTGCTTCTGAAACATAATTGTTCGACGCCTCTGGACTTAATTTTTAGACAAAGGTGTAGGCACCGCAAGATATCCTTTGTCTAGCTGTACCAATTATTTCGAAATCGAAGCCTACTTCGGGTACATCAGAAGTTCATATGAAGGATCGAGAACGACCTTCTTACCTGTCTGAAACATAGACGTCTTACTAAACTACCTTCCGCAGTGACCAATAACGTTAATTGTGATTTTATTTCGACATGCCAGTCTACCGTAGTTAGAGTTTCAGATTACAATGTTTTGTCTGTGCGCTAGGTGCAAGTATAATTGAATAATAAGTCTTGGTAGCTTACCTGCCTATCTTTGTCTTATTTGTCAACACTCGTATTTTTTTATTTTAGTATCAAGGCCTTCTAGATTTTTGCGGTTTGTTTAGATAACCTTTCTCTTTATTTATCTTGGTTCTGTTTATAAGCCAAATTAATGTACCATTGAGAAATGTGTTATTTAGGTTAGGTATTATATTGTTCGTAATTTTCTGGCCAGGTAGCTGGATTCATCAACTTCAATTTGTTTTTTTTTATTTTCTGTACGATTATTTTTCATTGAGATATCGATTATTGAGTGAAAAAAATCAAATTTTTTTGATCATCGATATTTCATGAACCTACAGTGAACGGAAAATGGGTTTTAGAACCCTGAATCAATCCTCTTCAAGGACCTTTTGCTATGTTGGAGAAAAAAAATTGTTTTATATTCAGCGTTAATTTGAAAAAGTGAAAAAATAGCTTTTTCTGCTGTACCAATGTTTGTAGATAGTGATTAAGATGAAACACTTGTTTTACGTTATTTTTCTCACAATTTCGCGTTAAATAGTCGTCAAATATCGAAAAAAATTCAAAATTAAAAAAAATCAAGTATTCAACTTTAAATTTAAAAAAAATGTTTCACATTTGAAATATTCAATGTAAAATTGTGACGCAAATTTAAAAAAAATTTTTTTTAGTTTTGAATTTTTTTTAGAGTATTTAACGCGAAATTGTGAGAAAAAAAATAACGCAATAAAATTTGTTTAATCTTAATCGTTAATTAAAGTTTAAGGAGCAATAAACATGCTTCTTTATTTTTTTATAAAACTTCAGGAAAGGAAAACGGTTCTATCGATCGATTTCAAAATATTCATGCCTTAAGGGCATGTATTGAGCTAAAACAACCTACAAACATTGGCACTTTTCGTAATATTTCCAAAACAGCAGAAAAAGTCATGTTTTGCACTTTTTCAAATTGATGCTGAGTATAAAACAAAATTTTTTTTCTCCAACATAGCAAAATGCCCTTGAAGAGAATTGATTCAGGTTCCTAAAACCCACCGTCTGTTCGCTGAACGATGAGATATCGATGTTAAAAAAAAATGTGATTTTTTACTCAATCTCAATAAGAAATAATCATATAGAAAATAAAAAAAAACAAATTGAGGTTGATGAAGCAGGCTGAATGACCCTGGCAATGATTAAGCCAGAAAAAAATGTTCTGAGCCATGTGCAGCTTTGAAAAAAAAATTGTAAAATGTTTCCTTAAAATTATTTCGTAAAGATGCAAGATCTAGAAAAATTTTACCATCTTTCCAAAGTTTCTGGTATAATTGTCAATAACTCGGCAACGACTGGTCTGTCCAATAGCAAGTTGGGATATTATTTTTAGAAAATTGACCAGATTATCTTTGCAATTAAAAAAATTGTACGATGTTGTCTTGTACAATATTTAATTTTAAACAAAAATGACCTCGGGCATTATTTTCGTACAGCGCTATCCAATCGAGATATTGAAGAAAAACTGATAAAAAAACATTTCGACGTAAATATTTTTCCTCATTATCTGGAACTTGTACATTTTAATGTCTTGTTATATATTTGTAGCCGTTTTTTGAAAGAAATTTGGAGTTTATGGAAAAAAGCCACAATCACGATGTTTTGACCTCTGTCGACTGGACTATAAAGTGAATTTAAATGAAGTAAACTTGCATTGTGCTCTTTGTTAATATCTAATTATAATTATTGTTTATTTTAATCAATTGCTATCGTTTAATGATGTTAAATTACAGATTACCAACGCTGAAATAAATCGATTCCCAGCTTATATCACAATGAGTAGCAAAATCATTGTTTTTTCTCATTAAAATGTATAATTTCCAATTAAGTTTCCACGTGTTTACGTTCATTTAGACTTTCAAGGCGAGAACGATAATCTGCAATCCTATACAAAAAATGTTTTAAACATATGGCGTTATAGCCTATAAACATTACGAAAAACAGTGGTTTACCTTCAAATAGACCCGGAATTTGAAGATGGCTTAGTAGATTTTACAATTTAACCAATGGTGATAGATAGTATTGCTTGGTATATGATTGCGTCAGATCGAGATTGAGCACTATCACTAACTGTATTTTTTGGAAATACAATACATTTTGTCAACAAATAAATGAAATGGTTATGTAAGGCATTGGACAGTCATTTTTTAAAAACTATTTCGTCATTTGTAAACAAACCTTCAACTCTCTTGCCTAGGAAGTGGGTTGGTTACGTATTTGAATATTAACGAATTTGTTTACGTCGAATACCTACATTATTTGATAATGTAATACATCACGAAAAATATTTTTTTAATTAGCATTTTCACTTAATGGAAATTTAAAGTACATTTACGTGTGCTTATCTCGTTGTAATTTTATTATATCGTTTATTTTTATGAACTTGAAATAGACCAAGACTCCCCGGCGCCATTCCGCTCAGAATCCCTCTGCGATCTTTGACACTAGTAAGATTATTTAATTACTGGAACTTTCGATTAAATATTAAAAAAAAAACCGTTAACCATTTCGACAGCCTGGAAAAAAATTTAAGGTTATCTCTCACTATTATCGCGTGATTTGCAATTACTTACACCATAGGCGTAGAGGGAGGGTAGCACAAAATTTTCAATTACGTTTATGGGGACCAAGTCGACAGAGCAATAGCCTGTATGGTAATGTGTGTTATTTGTATGTGCAATGTATAATACATGATAAATGTGCGAAAGCTACGGCGAGGGAAGTGCGACTACAAAGGCAGTGGTGTATCTTTGTGAAGGGTTTAGTTACGGCAGAATTTGATTATTAAAATGAAATATAATAATTAAAAAAAATTGGCAGAGAGAATTTTTTAGGTTAACTGTAAAATAAAGGTCGAACGGGGAATAATCACATTTGGAAAATTGCGCATTATTATTGTAAAAAGCGATGGATGTTGATGAAATTTATGGAAAAGACGGTCAATCCAAAGTCCAACATGTGTGCCAAAGGCCGATTCGATTGACCTTGAAATTGTTGCTCCAGCTATTTGTTAATTAATTTTGATTGTTTGCTGCAGCTAATTGTTTAATTACTAACCGTTAATTTTAGAAGTTGAAATTAAGTAGCCTTTTATAACTAACAAAGTAGGATGTGCAAAACAGCGTTATAAACAAATTTTCCCAAGATCAGGAAAAAGCCGCTCGGGGATTCGCTCTTTTTGCATTAAATAGAGCTTTAGTCCGGGCGAATTAGTTTTTTTTTTTCAATTTTGCCATTTTGACACATTCAAATCACGTGCTCTACAACCATTAACTTGAAAAATTCATCGAAGTCTAAAATATATTATACATTAAATATTTATTTTACTTTTAATATTCTTATAAAAATAAAAAAAAAACAACTTTCTCTAGCAATACAATTCATTAAATAAAATATGGTAGAATTGAATATAACGTTTTTTTTAATTCATGTTTTAAGCACTATTTGATGTAATTGGTTTGAAATCTGTATATTAAAAAACCGACGAGATAAGGACCCTAGTTACCGTTTATTTTGTTTTTTTTTGTAAATAATTTTTTTGTTTTGCAATTTAAATATCTGAAATTTACACGTACGCGAGATAATGTAATTACCTTTCGATCCTTTTTTACCGAATTTCGATATCTTCGACCTCAAAATGTCAGGTTCGATTTTTAATTTTATTCACGGTTTTGGTGTGAAATCTTCTTCCCGGATACCACACGTGCTTAAATAAATAATTTAAGCACATGTGGTATTATAAATGAAAAACTGAACTATAAACAAATAACAAGTATTCTGTTGATACCAGAATTTGACGCCAACAAGATTGGTAAACGTCAGGCGTTTGGCAAGTCTTTAGAATGCAACTCTTTCCGATTGCAACAATTGGGACAGCCTCGTGGTGCCAAAGTGCGTTTTCCTTGTTAAAAATAGGTGGTAACTTTCCCATATTTAATTTAACGATAAGGTTTGTCCGATTGTTTACCCGCTACTATTATCTATCACCATTTCGTAAATTAAACAAACGAAGAGAAAACAGAAGTGACCCCACAAATATGGAAATGTTAAATATAATTTAGATTAGACAAGAAATCGTGACCAAACAACTTTTAAGTTAATCGTATCCTTAAAATGTTGTTTTGTTGTTTATGTTGGACCTAGAATTATTTTATAGATCTTAAATTTCGCTTCACCAGGTTTGATTTCCAGAAAAAAGCTGTATTATTGTGTGAAACTACACAAGCACAACAACTTGAGGTAAATAACAAAACTCTTGTCTAGATAAAACCAAGAACCTACATCTTTAACTATCCTCTGTTGTAATCTGTAGTTTAGCTAATACTATAAAATTTTAAGTACCTGCGGTAATGATAATTGCCTCATATCCTCGGATTATAACCATATTGTTGCATAAAAATTCCTTGTAAAAGGATTTATATTAATCGTTTTGTTGACAGTGGAACTTTCCTCATATATAGGTATGTTTCTTTTTTATTAAAACAGAAAATTATACTTTATCTTGTTAATATAATGGAGTTTGGTTATTATAGTACCCGACCCCATGTTGTGACGTATTACCACTCTTGATTTTGGTTTCATATAAACTCAGCAAAAAAATTAAAGGTGCTGAACAAATTGCAAATGTTTTATAGCTATTTTACATCGACAATTTATTGGTGAATAAATTGACGAAGTTCTTCATCAATTAATTCACGAATTTATTGATAAACAGTGTGGTTTTACACTGCTACGGACTTTGTCAAGTTTTTTGACGCATGAATCAGTTCTACCAACGAATCAAAGAAGCAAATAAATTTCAAAAATGTCACCTTCCCACTCATAATTGTAGTGATACAACAGCGGTACCGTTCTGACACATATTATATAAATGTTTTTGTTTGTAAGTAACAAATCAGTAAAAACAATGCAAAACTAGTACGACGCCACACAATTATTTACATATTCCAATAACATAACCTCATTACTGATCTGAGGGTGGAAATCTGTTGGGTTGGTACTTCCGAACTTCACGAAGAAATTGACAAAAATTAGAACATGCTCTAATTCGTCAAGAACATGATGAATAAATTCATCAAGTTATTTGACAGCTGATTTGGTGCATTACACTTGTCCAATTTCTTGATGAAGCGACATCATGAATTAATTCATCAATAAATTGTCAATGTAAAACAGCTATTAGTGATTTTCGGAAGGTTGTAACGTAAATAATGGTCGTATCGAGAAAAAAAAGCTAGCAAAGCTAGAGTATTCTAGTTTTGAAATCTTGAGATGAAAATTTGTTTTGAACACTGCGCACAATCAAAAGAAATAATGCAAGGCAAAAATTTCACAATTTTTTTTTCGTAGGTTCAGAAAATTTATTTTTGGCTCAATCACTGCCAGGGTTATTTTGCCTAATTTATTAGCATCAATTGTTTCTTTTTTATTTTCTGTACCATTATTTCTCATTGAGATATTGAGTGAAAAGTGATCTTTCTTTTTGAGCATCGATATCTTATGAACTAATGATCGTACAGCGAACAAAAGCTGGGTTTTAGAAACCTGAATCACTCTTTCTGCGTTATTTTTCCCACAATTTCGCGTTAAATACTCATCAAATATCAAAAAAAAAATTTGAAATGAAAAAAAAAAATTTTCAAAATTTTTTTAAATTTAAAATAATTTCAACATTTGAAATATTCCATGTAAAATTGTAAAAATGAGGACGCCAAAATTTTTGTTTAATTTTCAAAAATTTGATTTGTTTTTAAATTGAATTTTTTTTCAAATAGAATCTAAGCTTCAAGATGTTTTTTTTTCTTGATACGACCATTATTGCAGCCTTTCAAAGATCACTAAAAAAAAAATTGGAATTTTTTCTGCTTCTTGAATTTTTTGCTGAGATTAATTTTCAGTTTGTTGTAATAAACAAATTGAACATTTTCCCTTTAGTACGAGACGATTTCACTGTCGCATAGGACGTTGTTATAACCGAGCTTTACTATATTTTACTTATTATTGGGTGCAGTTTTGTTAAATTTAACCCAATATGGAGCCAATTCCGATATTAGATTCAGTAATGTACTGGGTCTTACAAAAACGTCGGTCAGTGTTAACAATAAGTTTTAATATGTGCAAAATTTCAACTACTTGTCAAAAAATCACACTGTATCCTGAAAAAGAAGTGCCCAATTGACAAATCTAGGATGAATGGAAAAGAAACATTTTCAACCAATTTTTCTCCCTAAACAATATGCCTAATTTTTTTTTCAAAATCGATTCTAAAAGTTCTGATCTTTAAAAAGAATTAAATCATTACTTAAGAACAACCACACGTAAATTTTGAACATAATCTAACCGGTGCCAGTGGCATAGGAAGTAACAGAAATTTGGGAAAGAAAAAGTAACAATAGCTTTGTTTGAGCTAGCAATCCCGAACTAGTTTATTTAATTACTCCTTATTATCAAATCGGTCAAATTTGTGACATCATTATGTCGTCATATTCCCAAATCCTCTCTCTCGTTTTCTGTCATTTATGAAGTAAGGTTACTAAATACCGTAAACTTATTTCTAGGGGCGGCAAACGGATTAACAATTCAAGGTAGCAAATGAAACAGATACATATTAATAAAAAATATTTAATCTGACTGAATTCTAACTATATGCATAAATGCTTAGATTTGGTAGAGGGTAATTAGAATCTACAGTGAGAGAGAGGGTAAAAATCCAAGAGTCCAAGAATCCATTTGTAAATTTGTATCAATTCTTTATAATTATAATTGTTTTTATGTTCAACTGCCCCAAAAATAACAGAACAAAGTTTTGTGAGAATTTTGCGCCATGCCCAATATTTTGACGGATAAAACTGTTTTCGACATCGCCCCAATCTCCCCTACGCCCATGACGATATCAAATAAAGTAACAACTAACAACATAACGACCGATACGCTCTCCGTAAATAAGTACAACGCCGGTTAAGTCGGCTCAGTTATCATTTGACCATGGACTTGAAAGTTCGTTTCTGTCGTGCAGGTGCCCAGGCCCCCGGGAAGCCCCCCCTGAGCCAGTTCGGACCCCTGCTGGTGGCTATGGTCGGCCTGCCCGGTCGGGGAAAGAGCCTCCTGGCCAGGAGGCTGTGCAGATACCTCGACTACACCGGGGAGAAGACCAAGGGTGAGTACTGGACTCGATTGTTAAAGAACATAAATGTATTGTACTTAATGAGGGTTTCGCTGCCCAAGATGGCATGTTTAGGGGTAGATAAGGCGCGTGGTTACCGAGTACAACTTGTCAGAAACAGTCTTTGGAAATGTTGACTAAAAATCGTTCACGTAGCTGTCTTTTGTTTAAGAATCGTGTTGGTAATAAGAAAAAAAAATAGGTGCCTTTTACATTACTATATTAACCACTTACATAACTGTGAAAAGTATCTATTATTTATGTTGAATTTTACGAAATTATAAGAACTAAGAGATATTTGTGTGGATTTGTTATTTTCACGGACGGTGTTTGAAATGCGTTTGAGTGTATTTATTGCACAAGTAGTGAAATTGTAAATGTTAAAAGATTATTTCCTGTGCAATGACAATGCACATACTATGGCGAAAATAATAATACGCATATTGGTACGACGATTAAAGTATTTCAAATGGAAGTAAGTAAAAATATTGTAAAAACAAAAATCATGCAGCACATTTGATTACGTTTGTTAAAATATCAGGGAAATATGACTAATTGAACTTGAAAAAGAAATTTAAAAAAAAATTGTACAAATCAGCATCATCTTTGAAAAACTAAAATCGACTAAGAAATTATCACAATTCTATATGTATAGCCTTTTTACACGTTACAATAAATTGAATAATATTTTTATCAAATTTAAAGCTACCAACTTTTAAAATAAAAATCAGTCATGATAATGGCGAACCACAAATCATAGATAGATTTATGATGTATACTAGATTAACCGTTAAAGGCCACACTAGTGCGAATTCGCACCACCGTTTTTTTGAATAGCTGGCATTTCTCAGGTAGCAGCTCCTGAGGGTTCCCCCCATCACGATAATTTCTTTTATAGCCCAAGCAGTCGAGCCGTACCACAATTGGCCTGTCTGTTATTGTCTAGAGAGTCTGAAAAGTCCAATCGGTGCGAATTCGCACTAGTGTGACTTTAGCGCAGGCAAAAGTGTGGCTGAATTTATATCACGTGATCTAGAAATAAAGTGAATTGAAATCCAAATTTCCAATTTTTTTCCACTAGAATATTGTTTATTTAGTTATTGTTACTAATTGTTCAAACATTTTTTTTATTAATAATTTAATTGTAACATGTATTTGGCAATATTTATGGATAATATTGTGTAAATTAATATTTTTATATAAAAGAGTGGTAAAAAAACTTCAATTTACAGAAAAGGAACCAAAAATCACAATTTCAAAAAATGTCTAATTTTCTAGATATCGCGAATAATCGATAAATTATTTTATCAATATGGTTTCTTTTTTTTTTCTTAAAAATATAGGCTTTAGACTTCAAAATCCTCGTTTTACTTTTTCTCTAGCTATTATTTATAAAAAGAAAATACGAATTTAAAAAGTCATTTTTCGAAAAATGTTTTTTTCGATCACTTTTTTTTTTTCAAATTAATTCGATTTCTAGGAAAATTTTACCTATATACGTTATGTTTTTATTAACATATAAAGAAGATATAAAGGTTCAAATTTGGCAAAATCCCAATTCGCACTAGTGTGACTTTTGAGGGTTAATATAACAAACGGGTATAGGTGATTAGTTTTGAAATGTTGTAAATAAGAACAAATATCAAAATTGTAGAACATAACGAAAACTGGTGCTAACTGAATGAATATAAAATAATCACCAAAGTTGGCAAATAAATTAGAACTGTTAAAAATAATTAAAAACGAAAAATCACTAGGTTCAGAAGATGAAACGAGGAAATGTTAATTTTTTCAAGAGCGCTTTTTTTTATTATGATGTATTTTATTTTTGGTTAAGCAAAACTATTTTCATGAAAAAAAAACCCTTGACTGGTCTTTTTGTCGCAAGAATTAATTTCGTATATTTTTTATACTATTTCACAGGTGGTGAAATATCCAATAAATAAATAAATAAAATAGAACCAGTTGCCAGTTGTTCAATTTGAAGCTAGAAAGCTTACCATTGCTAATTTATTGGGTCGAAAATTAGTAAAAGTAAAATATGATTAAGATGTAACAGAAAATTTGGTTTTATATTCAAAAATGGTCTTAAACACTTGTCATTAGGATGTTCCGAATTGTACACATCAAACCATACTTGGTAATAAAATACGTCAAAATAATAAAAAAGATCATATAAATATGTCTTACAATGCTTCTGTTTTGAGATACTCTGTGAAATTAAAATAAAAAATCACTTATTTATTATTTAAATATTTAAAAAGTCCAAGAACATTGTTGGAAAAATTTTAAATTTTCTGAATAATAATTCCTTGAAAAATTTTAAATTGCTGCCACCATTTTTGCTTTTAACCGTTGTACTATATTTAGAATTATATGTCTAACAAAAAAAAACTCCTATAATATTTTTTGTAAAACAAGAATAAAATAGAAGACATTTATTTAAAAAAAAACGAATCGGAATTAAATGCACTTATCTAATAAACGAAATTTTCAGTGGTGTCGAAATTCATTTGATAAGTCAATGTGATATATATTTTTAATTCATCATAATGTATCTCAAAAACAGCGTTCTACGATCAATGTTTATAAGAACTACAAAAACGATTGGCGAAAATACAAAACGCTAATAGACGTAGGTGCGAATTTAAATACCAAACATGTTCTACTATTCATTTATGGTAATAGAATAATATTTATCTGTTTAGTATAAGATAAAAACATCCTGTAACAGTGATAAATTCCGATCCGTCCAAAAGCTTTTCACACAAGTTGATCGATTGGGTTATCATCATTATTAATACTTGTAAGTTATCGTTATCATCCAATTTGTAATGTCATTGTTGTGTACTTTCAAGGATAGACTAAAAAAAGCGTACATTGGGTAACGAAAATGTGTCGATAGAGTATAGATTATGCGTTAAGTACTACACTCTGCGTCAGAAAGGGAATAATTACAGTTAAGGACGTAAGGAAAAGCTTCGAGGCAAATAATTGCGTAAAGAGTAAAACGATTTTTACAAAAACGGGCAGGTGAACACTGAGTGTCCCTGAGATCCATCGCTATGTAAATAATTACCTGTTTTTCTTGTAATACGTAGATACATATGGGCATTAAAAATATGTACATAAGTAGATAACAATACCGAGTGGATTATTTTATGCAAATAGCAGTTACTTTTTAGCAAATGGTTATACATATATGGAATGAACAATATTTACTGTTTGGTCATTTAACCAGTCGGTGATTGTTGACATGGGGAAGTATACATAAATATAATATTACCTACCTCCATAAATTATTATAGTTCAGTTGCTAGAAGTTTTGAGATTTTTTCGTAGAGTGCGTTATTTAGGAGATATTCAGCTTATGCAAATCAGCCAGAAAAACACGTACTTCAAAGCGGCGCTGCACTAAATGTGCGACTACTCTTTCGTTTCTTGATGAAAATGCATGGAACAAAGTTTGTTCGAAAGAGGAAGCTTCAAACTTTCCTCCTATGTGCTATTTTACAGGGAAAAGTAATTCCTTCCTTCGGAAAACTATGTGGGATCATCGCGAGTAATAGTTAATCGAACTTCTTTACAAAGTTAATGGGACAAGTAATAAACTGTATAGATATAAACTAGTGGATCTACGCAACGACCTCGTCATTCTGAGGTCTTTGGATCTACGTATATTTTGTGAATTACATTTAAAAAGGCATTACACTTACAGATGTAATAAATCCTCAGTTTTCTACGAATCTCTTATCTCTGGACTATTAAGTATTAAATGCGATATTTAGAATGATTTTATTTGAGAAAAATTATAAACAAAAATCAAGGTACGATATGAAGGTTAAGTTGGAATCTTATTCTATACACTAATGCAAACAGTTATAGTCTGTTTGGAAATGAGAGATAAGAACCGGCCATGGGCGTGGTAATATTTCGTTTCAGGTAATTATCGGGTAACACTAATATTAACAGGTAATGGGTGTATATTAGTATATTTTATTGGATACATCATAGAGCAGGAGCCAGTGTATTGTGACAGATCAATCCAGTCTTAGAGCTGAATATACGAAAACGTACTAGTGCAGTAGAGTAAAATTCGACTTGTGTTTAGTGACTATTGTGCCAGTGGATATAATATTGTTTGGGTAAAATGTCGAGCTTATCAGATTACGTACCTGCTAAATGCGTGAAAAGATGTGCGCTGTCTCAGAATGAGAAGATTATTATATTAAATGTATTTAATGCATTGAAACACCAAAATCCTACCAACAGTGTTGACGACATCGTGGAAAAGTGGGAACTCGATAATTTAATTGACGTTACTGTGGAACCTATCGTTATCAATCTAGGAGACGAAGATAATTCATCAGAATATTCAGAGGATGAATTTTAATATACCTACTTTTTTATTTTCTTTATTGTACATTTATACAACACTACATTTACTCACCATAATTTGAATTTTCAAAATACATATATTTTTGTGTGGAATAAAAGTCTATTCATTAAATTTAAATAAATATTTTGATAATAATATTGAATAATTTTATTTGAATTACTAAAAACCCTCTTAACTCGGTTATGATGCTTAAAGTAGCCTCATGTTTTGAAATGCTGTTTTTATATTGTTTACTTATAAGAGAAATGGACCGAGAAATTGAAGCGGCATAGACAAAGACGGATTGTCGGGGATTACATTTTAGCTACCTGCTACAATTTAGTACAACACGGTCACACAAAGTTTTTTTAAAAGTACGCGTCATCTACACCGATAATACATAATATAAAAATATTGAATATAAGCACCAGTACTACATTTATTTACGATTTGCATACATAATAAGCTTTTATTACTCTCTTTCATTTCTAAACAGACTAGAGGGCCAAAAGAATTTCCGAAATTTTTCCGTGATTTTTGACAGGCTGTATTTATGTGAAAAATGGTCGTATCGGTAATTAAAAAAAAGCATTTTGAAGCTCTAAAATTCTAGTTTTTAGATCTTTCGGTCGAAATTTTTTAGGAGCTACGGTTATCATGCAATCCTAAGAAATAGTGCGACAAAAAATTTTTGCATGGACCAGATACCAGATAGCTTGTTTATTCAGCTTCAATTTTCTTTTTTTTAAATTTCGATAAGACCATTTTTCATCGAAATATCGGACTTCTAATGGAATTTGTCTTTGTCTTTTTGCATGGACCAGATACCAGATAGCTTGTTTATTCAGCTTCAATTTTCTTTTTTTTAAATTTCGATATGACCATTTTTCATCGAAATATCAGACTTCTAATGGAATTTGTCTTTGTCTTCAATCAATATCTCGGTGACAAATGGTCGTACAGAGAATTGAAGGGTAGTTTCGAAAACTGGAATAAATTTCCTATAACATACTGACGCAACTTTTTTTGGAAAATTTTTTTTTCATCCTTTACACGAATTTTAAAAAACGGGGAAAAATGGTAATTTATGTTTTTTTTTTAGAAAATTGACGGCTAAATTAGAAATATTCACGAAATGACTAATGTTACGCATGACTTTTACAGTTCGATATACCCAGAAGAACCCTGCGAAGTTTCATCTCGATCTAGTGAACCGTTTCTTTGTTTCAAGCAGTCAAACTTTTTAAAAAATTAGCTTAGACACTTCATAATCATGATTAAAATGGAAAAAAAAACAATTTTTTGAGGTTTTCTCACATTTTTATCGCAAATAACGTTTAAATTGATAAAAAAAAATGAAATTTTATTTCAAAGAAAAATGGTCGTTTTGAAAAAAAAACTGTTTTTTAAGAAATTAGAGATTACAGACTGCAAAAAAATTAATTAGAAATTTGTCTCAAAAAACTGTATGAATCGGAATCGAAATCTGGTTTGGGTCATCAACTAATTTTAATTTAATTAAAAGTTGATCAACAGAAGCATAGGACGAAAAAGCCGAATCATGCTGGAAACAATTGGAATTTGTTATCTTCAATGTCCGGAAGGTTTTTCAAAAAAAAAACAAAAAAACCTCGAAAAATTAAAAAATTTTTTTCGAAAAGACGAAAACAAATTTTTTTCCCGAAAAGTTGCGGCAACATGTTATAGGAAATTTATTCCAGTTTTTGAAACTGCTCTTCAATTCTCTGTACGACCATTTGTCGCCGAGATATCGATGATTGAAGACAAAATGATCCTTTTCATTAAAAGTCCGATATTTGGATGAAAAACGGTCGTATCGAAATAAAAAAAAAGAAAATTGAAGCTGAATAAATAAGCTATCTGGTCCATGCAAAAGCTTAACTGAAAAAAGATTTTCCAAGTTCGTAGACGGAAAATAAAAAAAAAATTGCAGAATTTTTTTTGTCACTATTTCTTACAATTGCAAGATAACCGTAGCTCCTAAAAAATTTCGACCGAAATGGCTAAAAACTAGAATCTTAGAGCTTCAAAATGCTTGTTTTTAATTACCGATACGATCATTTTTCACATAAATACAGCCTGTCAAAAATCACGGAAAAATTTCGGAAATTCTTTTGACTCTTTAATTGTTTGCAAATAAATTATTGTGATTCCTATGTAATTATTATGCTATGCGGTAAATTAAACGAATGCTTGATAAAATTATAATTTTCATGTGTACATAAAAAAATAATTAACTTCAAGATTGAGTAATGTTTAAATTGTTGTTATTCGAGTGATCCGTGTAGACTTTGCCTTTGTTTTGGGGATTGCCATGGACTTATGTCGTGATTCCTTATACAATAGCTATATTTACAATTATCTGACATTGTAGGTCATGTATTCGCACCAACTAATCAAAATGAGTAAAGATCTTGTAGTAAACCGATACGGTATCGTCCAAAGCACGTACACTTAGGATTTATAAATAAAGTAGAAGATAGGAACCATTCACAAATGAGTTTTCATACTCTTTTTAGTCCAGACGATATCTGTTTCAAAAAGCCATATTTGGGTGAATCGTATATTCACGGAGATTTTTCCTCTTCCATTTTCGCTTAAAATCAACTCTTGAAAACATACATAATGAAATAGGAAGAAAAATATGACATTTTTCGAATTTTTTTGAAATATTGTGCCGCCAAAAGTTAAGCCCACGTTTTTTTAATGCGCATAGAATATTTTTCATTTCTAGTGATATTTGAAAGCCAAAAAGCTAAAAATCTCCGTGGATATACGATTCACCCGAACCAAAACAGTCTAGACTAATTAGTTTAAATATAATTTCCATCTTGTTATAAGCAATTTTTTTTAAAACTCCATTGCCACAATATGGGTCTTTTCTGCTCTAGTATACGACATCAGTGACTACAGGCGCAAGCACATGAAGCAGTACCACTCGCACGAGATGTTCCGGGCCGACAATCTCCCGGCTTGGCGTATCCGCCAGCAGAGCTTCCGCGAAGCCCTGGAAGAAGCCGCCGACTGGTTGCGTCAACCCGGTCACCAAGTAGCCGTGCTAGACGGCCCCAACGTGTCCAGGGCTCAACGCCAGGACATCTACGACCTCATCTACGGCCAGCTGGGCTTCAGGGTGATGTTCATCGAGTGCGTGTGCGAAGACCCGGTGTTGCTAGAGCGCAATTTCAAGGTACGACAATCAGCGGTGCTGGTTTGTTGAAAATAGATGGAAAAAATGCTTATTTTTACAGGAAATCTTGCAGTACAGTGCCGACTACAGGAACATGGCGACGGAGGAAGCTTTGAAGGATCTGACTCATAAAATGGCGCATTATAAGGCTCAGTACGAATCGCCCACACTGGGTAGCCTCTGGGAGCTGCCTTGCCCCATGGTGAAGATCCTGGACGGAGGCGAAGGCGGGATCATCGCTCACGGAGTCTCTGGGCCGAAGGAGAGCAAGATATTGGCTTACATTTCATCTCCCAAGCCCTATCAGCAGACTCTGTACTTTAGCAGGGTGAGTAGATAAAAAATCATGCAAAAAATATTAATTCCTTAAAAACACTGGAGTTTTTTCTTTAATGTTTTTGCTCTACGTCCAAATTGAAAATAGAAAAATATGGTGACTATAAAATAACATGCCAGAAAGTCCTACAAAAGCAATTTATTTTTACTAAATTATCAGTTTAATTGAGCAACACTGATAAGCACGCCTGCCCAGTAACGGCGTAGACGAGAGTTTAACTTTAAAAAAAAAAAATTAAGATCCGATTATTTGATTTTAGAAAAATAATAATTTCAATTTCTGTTCTGGAGAACAGGTGTTGTTATTTCTAAAAACTGAACCACCCTCCCCTTCCACATACAGTTATGTAAAAAATATTAATCATTTAATAAAACACAATTTTTATGGCCAATAAATCATTTGTTTATATGTGTTTATCATTCGATAAAAATGTTCTTTGTAATAATTACCGGACTTCGTAACTACGATTCATTTTGTGGCAGCTTATAATAATTAGCAAGAAAAATGTTAGATTTATGTGGAATTTTGTGGTGAGAAAAAAACACCATCAATCAATTTCATTTTCCGAGAACAATTTCTATCGCTTTGGTAAACAGCAGACGTTGTAGAAAAAACGTCTGGAAAATTCTTGTGTCTCTAATTTGCTGATAATTATATATTTTCCACTTAAATTTTTATTGTGAAATAAGTTCCGTCATTGTTAAGATTTTTTTTTTCGTTGGTCGTTATTGTTTAATCGGAGTCATGCAAGGAATATTATCAACATACATAAATTACAGAGGTAGTCATTGTTTAAACGATATTAACTTAATTGGCCTCTATGTATAATCCGGTTAGTATTAGTCATTGTTACACATGATTTATAAAAATGTTTCTTTGTTGAAAATTACAATGTCTCAGACTGGTTTTAATTGAAAAACATAAGTAGACTCAATTGTATAAAACTTGATCAAGAAATTGCAGAATTTCCTTTTTTTTTTTGTAAATTTAGGATTACCAGTTTTAGAATAAAATATATGTTCTTGCAATTAATTTATTAAAAATTGTTTAAACTTAACTTTAATTTGTTTTTGGGTAATCGAGAGAACTTTTTTTTTTATTAAGCTCATCAACCATTTATTTATGTGAGACAATGATCTTACAAGTACCTGTTTCCATCGATTGATATGTTCAAAAAGAAAAACGAATGCGACAGCACAGTTTGATTTCTTGAAATCCCGGTCTGTCTCAGTTTCCCATTGAGGTGTGTCAGTGCTTGTCATAAGCATACGAGTGGGAAAGGCGTTCTATTATTTCCACATTTTGGTTTGGACAATCACTTGTCTGACTTTAATATATTGAAAACAGTTGGGAATATAAAAAACACTAAATAACTAAACTTTTTTTCCTGCAAGTCAGTGACGGTTGCAAAAGATATAACACCGTTTCCAGAATTTAATTATCATGTATCGTTTCCAAGAAAAACCCATTTCCCAAGTTGTATCTATTATCGGAACACCTTAAATCAAAACACTCTGTACACTGACTTGAAAAAATCGTTTTATTTCCTTCCGAGACACAACTGCTGCATTCTCGTCTCAAAATCGGTGGGCAATATTTATACTACTACAGCGTTACCGCCTTAGCTTAATTTTCGAAACGACTTTTCCGTATAATTGAGCACCCGACTAAGCTTTGCAATAATTTTTGTGTGCAGCATGGTGAGAGCGAGTACAACGTGATCGGCAGGATCGGCGGTGACGCCAATCTCTCCCCCAGAGGCCGAATGTACGCCCAGTCTCTGGCCAAGCACATCCAGGCCCTGAACCTGCCCAGCCTCCAGATATGGACGTCCACCCTACAGAGGACCAAGGCCACCAGCGCCGGAATACAGGCACCACAGATACATCTGCACGAGTTGGATGAGATTTGGTCGGTGAGTAGAATTTTATGTAAGCTTGAATATATGTAACGTTTGCTACAAGATGAAATTAACTGCGAATTGACGTCCTAGCGCCCTATTGTCATATCTCATCAGGTGGATTGGTATTGTGTAGCCCACCTAAATTCGCCTCAATCGACATTGAGATTCACAAACTAAACACAGTGCTTTAAAAAAATAGTAACAAGTAGTAAATCAGTACACTTAGAATGTAGTTTTGTAAAATATGCCTATCTATATGCCAATATTGGTTAATATTTAATAAACCGTGTAAAAAAAATTTATTTTAAAATATCTTGACTTTAATATAACCTGTTGCAGTCATTCAATAGCAAACTGTTTTCTCGAAATTATTTAAGCTCTGCCACTCCATTAGTTTTATATACTTAGTTGATTTAAAAAGAGAACAACAAGCAACGTTGATAAGCGTGGACATACAACCGAGTTCAGGTGTTGCCCAGTGATGGCGTAGACAAGATTTTAAGTGCCCGTTTAAAAAATGTATTATAATCCGACTATTTATTTGATTTAAAAATAATAATTTTGGATTAGTAAAAATTGCCCCTTTACCCACGTATAATTGACTGTATACATGGTGTTCCAATTAAAACATCTCACCTGGAAAATGCCGGTATTAAAAAAAAGAAACAAAAAAACCTGAGACACGTTGATTTTCTTTTCAAAGGGGACACTTGATGGCATGTTGGAGGTTTGTTCAGGTTTTTTTTGTTTTAATTTTGATATTTTCAAGGTGGGATGTTTTAATTGGAAACATGTACGTACGTAAGAAAATTATTAGACATGAACTCCATTTTTAAACTTAAAAATTTTATTTTTGTTACAATTGTTACGCTACAAAAATGCATAGCCATTTTAAAAATTAAAAATTTGAACCTTGTCTTCTACAGGATCTTTTTATTTCTTTTTCTTCTACATTTTTCTATACAAGTTTTTGATTTTACAAAGATATTATCAAATTTTTGCATACTCGTTTAAATTAGTAGATATTGTTTTTACCATATCTTAGATATATCGGTACTCGATTTAAATTATTTATTTATATTTTCTTCTACTTTGCCATCTTTTTTTTTGCGATTATGTATTTTGTGCCGCGTGCAATGTTTCCTGATGGCAATCACCGTTTTTATCAACAATTTGGCATAGTAGCGGTTTTATTGCCCACTTACTAACAATCTAGGCAAATATTTTTCTGATAAATCGTCGAAAACACCTAATTTTAAGATGGATCTCGAATTGCTTTATAAATATTTATCAGATCCATTAAAAGATTACGACTTATCTTTGTAGCGGAGGGCTTTACGATCTTCTCGAGTGATTTACGCTTTGTTTTCACCACTAAAAATAGTTGAGGGGTTCCGAGAAATCAGCCAAGTGGAGTTTCTCGAAACCGAAACTTAAAATAGCCTGATAATTCTTTTGGTAATATGTTTAAATTTTGCGATTACGAAAAGTTGAAGTGTTTGCTCAGCTTTTATGTGAAGAAAAACAAGGTTGATTTATTTTATCGTGTGATTTTAGTTCTATTAATGTCACTGATGTTGATAGGAATTTGTTTTTGTTTTGATTCTATACTTAAAAACAACCTTGAGAGTACACTATTAAAGCAAATATCATTATCTTTTTTTTTATCGATAAAGTATACAGTAATTACTAAAATAAAAATTAAAAATGAGGTGTTTAAATATTGATACGAAAACACATATCTGACATACTAAAATTGTTAAATAATGTATTAATTCGAAGAAATACCTTGTTTGTTCTTGTTGGTCTAACATCACCCGCGGGAAAGATTAACATGTAAAAGTATCCATGATGGATAAGTTCTTACTATTTCTGCATTTTACTTGGGATATTTTTTTGCAAATGGAATTAATAAATATTAATGGAATAAAATTATGTATATACAAAACGCAAAACGTTTACAAATATTGAAATTTTAAAATGACAAAGTCAAAAATGTTGACACGGACAAAACTTTTCCTGGTCTGGGTTTATAGGAACTTTTTTCATATTTAAAGCAGTTCTATCACCGGGTAAAGTTCGGATTATGCATTTCGAGAGTTATTAAACAAAATATTTTTTTAAATCCATTTCCATCAAGAAAAAGTGGCACAACATAAAAAGTCACAGAATTTGTTTATTTATTTTTGTCGATTTTGAATCGAAATCATTTTTTAAGTTGCATCTATACAGGGTGATTCATTAACAATGGGAAAGTCGAAAGCTGAAGATACTACATGTGAAATGGTGACTATCGGCGCAAACATGCCTTATCCGAAAGTTGATAGTTTTGAAAATACAGGGTGTTGAAAGTTAAAATTTTAAATATTTTTTTTTTGCGATTATTCTGAAAATATGTTGGTTAGGAACTTGAAAATTTGTGAAATTATATTTTTTTAGGCGACGAATAAGATGCGTGTTGTAATTTCAGCATTGCTAATAGAGGGCGCCACTTACAACCAAGTTTACCGAAAATTTAGTTAATAACTTTTTATCCTGTATATTTAGCATGAAACTTGATTCGAAACCTGAAAGAGCTATCATTTTCCCATTAATTATGTACCTTTGTTTCATTTCGTTATCTCGATCCGTTTTCGAGAAAAATCGATTTAGCGAACACTATGTTTTGATATTATGAGAAATTAAAAGCGAAACAAACCAAGTGGTTCTTCGTGTTATTAAACAATTAACAATAAAACAAATAAAATACGTAATTATGTTTTAAAGTAATTGTTCGAAGAATCCACCGTTGACACTAATACACTTTACACGTTTTCTGAGAGATCTTCGAGTTTGAAACAACATATTGGGATTGCGTCTGACTTCGTTGGCAGCGATTTGTATTCTTTGCCACAACTCTTCACACGAGCCAATAGATTCTTTGTAAACTATATCTTTCATTCGAGACCAAATAGAAAAATCAAGAGGATTGAAGTCCGGACTTCTGGATGGCCAAGCAAAAATGCTTACATGGCCAATCCAGCGATTTGGAAAAACTGCATCTAAATATGCACGCACTGGCCAAGAAAAATGCGGTGGAGCTCCGTCGTGCATGAACCACATGTCTCTTCTTAAATAAAGTGGAACTTCTTCAAGCCGTGGAAGCATTTTTACTTGGCCACCCAGAAGTCCGGACTTCAATCCTCTTCATTTTTCTATTTGGAAGAATCTATTGGTTCGTGTGAAGAGTTGTGGCAAAGAATACAAATCGCTGCCAACGAAGTCAAACGCAATCCCAATATGTTGTTTCAAACTCGAAGATCTCTCAGAAAACGTTGTGTAAAGTGTGTAAATGTCAACGGTGGATTCTTCGAACACTGACTTTAAATCATTATTACGAATTTCATTTGTTTTATTGTTAATTGTTGTAATAACACGAAGAAACACTTGGTTTGTTTCGCTTTTAATTTCTCGTATTATCAAAACATAGTGTTCGTTAAATCGATTTTTCTCGAAAACGGATCGAGATACCGAAATGAAACAAGAATACACAATTAATGGAAAAATGATTGCTCTTTCAGGTTTTGAATCAAGTTTCATGTTAGACATACAGGGTAAAAAGTTATTAACTAAATTTTCGGTAAAATTGGTCGTAAGTGGCGCCCTCTATGAGCAATGCTGAAATTACAACACGCATCTTATTCGTCGCCTAAAAAAATATAGTTTCACAAATTTTCAAGTTCCTAACCTACATATTTTCAGAATAATCGCAAAAAAACGATTTAAAATTTTAACTTTCAACACCCTGTATTTCCGAAACTATCAACTTTCGGATAAGGCATGTTTGCGCTAATGGTCACCATTTCATGTGTAGTATCTTCAGCTTTCGATTTTCCCATTGTTAATGAATCACCCTGTATATAAGAAATGTTTCCTGTCTATTGTCATTTTTTAAAATATTGTATTGTACTCTAAAATTGTATTTAGACAACCATGTATACGACTAGGAGTTGTTTTGGTTGCATACTATTTTTGTGGTAATCATTTAAAGAGCAGATAGACAGCCAGCAATACATTTTTATAGATTTTTATTACACAGTTTGTTTAAATATGAATTATTGCACAAATAACAGACTTTCCCCCATTCTAACATAGATTTGCTATAAAATGGACTTAGTTTGAAACTCAAACTACTTTTTGTTGTGAAGAAGTTTGTCATTTGCCGCTTTTGAATACACAATTGCATAAACGTTTTTGTAAAATTTGACATCGTTCTTCTATACGACGAATTATTTTTGCAGGGTGAGTGCGAGAGCCTCTCCTACGAAGAGCTACAGGAGCGCTACCCCCGCGAACTGGCCCTGCGCGACCGCGAGAAGCTCAAGTACCGCTACCCCCAGGGCGAGTCCTACGTAGACGTCATGAACCGTCTCGTTCCCGTCCTCGCCCAGCTCGAGTGCGAGTCCAACGTCCTGACCGTCTCCCACCAGGCGGTGCTGCGCTGCATCCTGGGTTACTTCCTCGAGACGCCCCCCGAGGAGATCCCCTACATCCACGTACCCCTCCACACCATCATCAAGCTCACCCTGCAGGGCTACAGCTACAACATGGAGACCATTAAGATGCCGATCGAGTGCGTCGACACCAACCGGGCCAAGCCGTTGAATTGCTCGGAGGATCGCACGGCCGAAGACGCCCTTTTCACCCTGCCGGCACATTTCGACTCCGTGACCCACTTGAACACCTTGACGTCCTGTACTTAGCTCTGGGTCGACTGCTGCTCGTTCGTATAACGCTTGGTGTTTTGGGTGTTTGGGGTCCGCCTGTGGCGTAGACGGTTGGGTTTCGAGGTGTCGGGAGGACGGAAACGGTGAGTGGTGGTCGTCGTCCCGGCTTTTTTTTTATGGAGGCAAACAGTAATTAGAAGTTGAGAATTTCTGGACTAAAACCGTGTTTTTTTTATTTCCTAGGGCTAATTTTATAAATTAGTCGTAAGAAGACTCAAAGACTGACAAATTTCTACGGGGATGAAATACAGTTTTTTTTAACGTATGGAATCGGAATTGTGGGTAAAATTTGTTTAGTTTTGTTTTTTTTTTTGTGATCCAACTGTCTATGTACCACATTGGGTGTTGATTTTATAAGTTTGTTTAAATTTTTAAGGGACTTAGCATTCGTAATTGCACTTATCGGACGAAATACTGTTTTAAAGTGTTCTTAATTCTATTAATATTATTAATTATACATATGCAGTTAATATTATTCAATAATTTTACTACAATACATAGTTATACAGGGTGGTGGTGGTAAATTGACTCCCGATATTTTCGGGACATATGGTATTTCGGAAAATAAGGGTACCTTTTTATTAGAGAATAAATAAGGTTTGTTTTAAAAAAATTTAAATTTAAACTTGAAATTTCAAGTCCAAACGTCAAATTTTTATTTTAAAACATGAAATTTTGAGTTTGACCTAAAGTCCTACTGTTAATTCCAATTTTAAAGTTGAAATACAAAATTTAGCAGTTTGAACTTGAAATTTAAAGTTTAAATTAGAAATTTTTTAATTCCACACACAGATTGTCAAGTTAGAAGCGTGAATTTTGAGTTTGTAGCTGAAATTTGAAGTCTCCAATTAAAATTTTGAGTGTGATTTACAAACTTTAAAATATGAACTTAAAATTCCAAGTTTTAATTTAAAAATGCAAGTTTAAAGCTCAGAAATTTAAGTTTGAAGCTTGAAATTTTGAATTTGAATACAAAATTTCAAGTTCAAATGTAAAATTTTGATTTTAAAACATGACATTTGACCTAAAGTCCTAGTGTTAATTCGAATTTTAAAGTTGAAATACAAAATTTAGCAGTTAAACTTGAAATTTCCAGTTTAAATTAGAAATTTTTGAATTCCATGCACAGATTATCAAGTTAGAAGCAAGAAATTTTGAGTGATTTCAAACTTTAAAATTTGAACTTGAAATTTTGAATTTGAATACAAAATTTCAAGTTCAAATGTAAAATTGTAATATTTTGAGTTTGACCTAAAAGTACTAGTTTCAAATGGAGATTTATTTAAAGTTGAATCACAAAATTTTCCGGTTGATTCGAAAATTTTAAAAGTTTGAACTTGAAATTTCAAGTTTAAATTAGAAATTTTAAATTCCATGCACAGAATTTCAAGTTAGGAGCATGAATTCTGAGTTTGAAGTTGAAATTTGAAGTTTAAAACAAAAATTTTGAGTGTGATTTATAAACTTTAAAGTTTCAACTTGAAATTCCAAGTTTTGATTTAAATCTGCGAGTTCATACAATTTTCATTTTAAAACATGACATTTTGAATTTGATCTAAAAATTTTAGTTTAAATGCAAATTTCATTTAAAGTTGAAAAACAAAATTTTCAGGTTGATTCGCAAAATTTAAAAATTTGAACTTGAAATTTCAAGTTTAAATTAGAAATTTCGATTTCCATGCTCAGATTGTCAAGTTAGAAGCATGAATTTTGAGTTTGAAGTAGAAATTTGAAGTCTACAAAAATTTTAAAATTTGAAATTGAAATTCCAAGTTTTAATTCAAAACTGCGAGTTCAAAGTACAGAATTTTAAGTTTGAAGCATGAAAATTTGAATTTAAATACAAAATTTCAAGTTTAAATTAGAAATTTTGAATTCCATGCACAAATATTCAAGTTAGAAGCATGAACATTGAGTTTCAAGTTGAAATTTGAAGTCTACAATTAAAATTTTGAGCGATTTATATACTTTAAAGTTTGAACTTGAAATTCCAAGTTTTAATTTAATACTGCGAGTTCAAAGCACAGAATTTTAAGTTCGAAGCATGACATTTTGAATTTGAATACAAAATTTCAAGTTCAAATGTAAAATTTTGATTTTAAAACAAGACATTTTGAGTTTGACCAAAAAATTTTAGTTTAAATGCAAATTTCATTTAAAGTTGAAAAACAAAATTTTCAGGTTGATTCACCAAATTTAAAAGTTCGAACTTGATATTTCAAGTTTAAATTAGAAATTTTGATTTCCGTACACAGATTGTCAAGTTTGAACATGAATTTTGAGTTTGAAGTTTGAAACTGCGAGTTCAAAGCACAAAATTTTAAGTTTGAAGCATGAAAATTTGAATTTAAATACAAAATTTCAAGTTCAAATGTAAAATTTTGATTTTAAAACATGAAATTTTGAGTTTGACCTAAAAGTTCTATTTTAAATTCGAAATTTTAAAGTTGAAATACAAAATTTTCAGGTTGATTGGCAAAATTTAAAAGTTTGAATTTGAAATTGCAAGTTTAATTTAGACATTTTGAATTTTATGCACAGATTTTCAAGTTTGAAGCATGAATTTTGAATTTAAGTTAAAATTTGGTCTACAATTAAAATTTTGCACGATTTACAAACTTTAAAATTTGAACTTGAAATTCAAAGTTCAAAGCAAATAATTTCAAGTTTGAAGCATGAAATTTTGAATTTGAATACAAAATTTCAAGTTTAAACTGGAAATGTCATATCAAAATTTTAAGTTTAAACTTAAAACCATGTTCAAATTTAGAATTTCACGCTTTAACTTGAAATTTTGTGTTCAAACTAGAAATTTCCTGTTTTAAAATAAAAATTTGAAATTCAAAGTTTAAATTTATAATTTTGTAAACAAATAAAAGAAACATCCGTTACTAACCATATTTGGAAAAGGTACCCTTAATTTTTGATGTATTATCTGTCCCGATAATACCGAGGGACGACTTAACAACCCTTTACATTTAATTTGAATGTAACTGCCAATTACACAAAGTATATTTTCTATTTTCCGTCGACGAGTGAAATTGTGTATGCTAAATCCGCAGGAATTAAATAATGCATAATTTGTAATTTGCTTTTCGCGTCGTGCATTTCGATCCTTCTTTGCAGCTCAATCTAATGTAAGGGCGAGGTTGCAATTGTCAATTTTTCGACTTCGATCGAAGTTGGAACTAGAACTTTCCGTACAGAAGTTAAATTTTAGTCGTTGGCGTAGCGCGGGGTAAGGAATGCCAGTAAAATATTTAGTGGCAACGGAGAGTTCGCAAATGTTTCTGTAGTGGCGTTGTTCGTTTGTTTTAACAATTGAGGCTATTTTAGAAGTACTATATTAGTATTTTTTTGTATTTTAGGGAATTTGGGCAATATCGTCTGTGTTCTGTAGTTTTCTTTTTATTTCGTTTGATTTCTGCGACTACTTTATAGACACGTAGTTTTAGTCGCAGATGTTGAATTTTACGTAGTTTTTAATTGATTGTGAAGGAAAAACATTGTACTGAATGAGAGCCTTTTGAGTAAAAAGAATATTTAAGTCGTATTTTAGTTACGGTTGTTTCACGTTCATGTTTTTGTTTTTAATTTTAAGCGAGTGTGAATCTTATCGATGTGCATTGTACTTTTTAGGTATATTTTTATTCTTATTGTTATTTTCGTTTTTTTAAGTACAACAAATTAACGTGAAACATCTGACTACAAATAGGCAAATAGTATTTAACTGTGATTTTAGAGAGCATTTTTTTTATTTTGTCATATAGTTTAGTTTTGTTTTAAGGAATAGATATATTACAGTTTCAGTGGTGTTTTATTTCGAAATTACCTTTCCCGCAAGCAGTCGAAATATTTCCTTCAACGATTTTTATTTTTCTGTGTATTTTGATCTCTAGCATCAAGAATTTTTTTTCTAAAAGAATCAAAGAATTAGCTGAAAAATGCTAGAAAATATATATTTAGAACAAAACACTTAGAAGGGCCATATTTTTTTTTATTATTCAAATTTTCAAATTTGAAATTTCCAAATTCTAATTAAGTTTTGGCTTTAAGTAAAAAAATCTTGAGTACCTGCCTCAAATTTCATGTTTACATTCAAATTTCGAGTTTGAAGCAGAAAATTTTGAGTTCGATAACGAAACTCGGTATAAATTGGGTTTGACATGCCAAAATTTAAGTTTGAATCACTATATTTTTGAGTTTAAACATGAAATTTGGTTTCAATAAGAAATTTTGTGTTAGGAACACAAAATATCGAGTTTGAACATGACATTCTAAGTTTAAAACCATAATTTTGGGTTTGTTGTGCCAATTTTTGAGTTTGAGTCACTATATTTTGAATTAGAACATGAAATTTTGTGTTGGAGACGTGAAGTGTTGAGTTTGAACGTGAAATTTTAAGTTTAACTGAAATTTCAAGTTTGAAACTGGAAATTTTGAGTGGCACAAACAAATTTCAAGTTATAATTAAAAGTTTTGGCTTTAAGTAAAAAAATCTCGAGTACCTGCCTGAAATTTTATGCTTACACTCAAATTTCGGGTTTGAGTTTGGTCACGAAATTCAAAATTTCGAGTTTGAAACATTTAAACATTTGTTGTGCCAATTTTTGAGTTTGAGCCACTATATTTTGAGTTTGAACATAAAATTTACTTTTAACACAAAATTTTGTGTTGGACACGAAATTTCGAGTTGGAAACTGGAAATTTTGGGTTTGCACACACAAATATTTGTATAAATCCGAAATTTTGAGTTTGATGTGCCACTTTTTGAGTTGAGTATTTTCAGTTTGAACATGAAATTTAGTTTCAACACAAAATTTTAAGTTTAAATTTGAAATTTCGAGTGAAACTGGAAATTTTGAGTTTTCACTGCAAAACTTTAAGTAAAAATACGAAATTTTAAGTTTGATGTGCCAAATTTTGAATTTTAATCATTGTATTATGAAATTGAACATTATATTTGATTTCAACACGAAATTTGGGTTGGAAGCACGAAATACTGAGTTTGAACACAAAATTCAAGATTAAATTCGAAATTTCAAAAAATTAAGAAATTTTGTTTTATTTCTTTCCCTACAGGGAAAGAAATTACAAGAAAATGAGCAGTAATTTTTATTTGGGGAACTATGATCTTTCGGCATCTTAATTTTTTTTTCGTAAAAGAATCAAAGTGCCCAGAAGTAAATTAAAAGTGTTGCAAAACATGTATTTTAACGAATTATAACTACTTTTCCTGTACATTCTATGATGACAAGAAACCACAAGAACGTCGAGACAATACGTACATGTGAAGGTAAGTAAATTTTGTAGATGTTGAACTGTCATTGTATGTTTGTAGTCAATTGGAAATATTATGGAAACAATTGTTTGTTTAAATTTATCGGTAATTTTTAACCTTCTGATATAACTAATAATATTCTAATATAACTAAACACAGTTTGTGATGTAATATTTCGCATTAAAGGAAAAAATTGACCGAATTTTTACTGGAATACATATCGTGATTTGTATGAAATTCCACATTATTCGTAACTGGTTGGCGATGCATTCAATCACATTTTGCCGTTTTCCTCAAAAACATTGCGTTTTACGAAAAAAATATCAAGATACAAAAAGTTTCTAAATTCAATGGCTTTCTAGAGGACTAATAAGTTCAAATATGTGGCAATTTTGGCTCCAAAGGGGGCCCACGAAAAAGCGTAGGTTTATCAGATTTCACATGTCATAAAACCCCTATGTACTAAATTTAGTAATTTTCATACAACAGGGTTCTGAGATTTAAAAAAGACTATTCTTAGGGGCGGATTTTCAGGGGTATGTAACTACGAAAGAGGGGGCCACTTGGCAGAAATAAAAAATACAGGTCAAATTTTGTTGTATTAATTTCAGAACAACTGATATAGAAGTGGGAGTGTTTTTTTATACCTACTCTTGTGGGGGAGTTGGATATGATAACAGAAAACTAATATTTCTAACTACCGGTAACACAAATTATATCGAGATATTTTGTGAAATGACAGGCAAACTGACAACTTTTCTATTAGATACCGGAGCAGACATTAGTCTTAACTCAAACTCTCTATAAATTAACATCAAAATATACCTTAACACAGAAGGTAATACCACACTCTATATTTATTTAAAAAATGATCCCAAAAGTGTAAATATAAATAAAATCTTAATAACAGGTATATTATTTACCAGTTTGAATTTCTTCATTTTTTTTATTATTAAATCGATTAAACCAATTGAAAATGCCTTTATATATAAATTAAATATCATTCACATTTTAACAGCTCTAGTATAACTATTATACCTGTGTAGTTTATACTCAATAAATGAATGAACGTCATTTACATTCAACCATAAAAATATGACATAGGTTCACAGGAAAAAAAGTTCTCTACCAGAGACATGAGTACATAGATCTTGTGTATTTTTTATGATGAATCCAAATCCACAGCCCAAAAACCATGGGCGTAGCTAGAATTTTTGCTAGGGGTGGGCCCAGAGTTGCAAGCTCTATGGAGCCTAAAAAAAAAGCTTCCGCAATCAGGAACTTGCCGAATAAAATTTCAAAACCTCCCGGACTTTCTCCCCGGGCTTTTTTCCCCGACTATTTCCCCGGAATTTTTTTCTCTGGAGTTTTGCAGAAACAGCTGGTACACATTTTTTTATGCTCAAAACGCTACTATTTAACAAGTAACAGTTAATAACATTTTGCTACTTTTTATTTCAGTATTTGTTTTATATCAAAGCTCCAATATCCAATTCTCGACAATTAGGGAGCTTGTTTAAACTGACACCCGTGTTTTTTTATGATTTCTGATACGGTCCAAAAACAATCGTTTCTATAGTTTTTTTTTTTCAAAAATAGGAAGCAATTTTCTAGGTAACGCTAATTTTAGCAACTAACTGGAATAGCAGTATTATAATCAATATAGGATCAAATGTAAAAAGTATTAATTCCACAAAATCTAATTCATATGAATGTTCTAAAAAAAAAGCTCACGCAGTCAGCAACTGATATGTCGATATTATGATAGATGATGATATTAGATCTTTTTTTCTGGGATGAGCACCGGGATTTCTGGAGTGGGCCGTGTACACCCCTGCTCCCCCCCTAGCTACGCCCATGCTAAAAATCGATCTACCAGGGCATTTTTTAGTAAAATGCTAAAATAGAGTGAAATAGTGAAATAAGGCAAAGCTTTATAATGAAAAGCAACATTTTAAAATAATATTTTGAGCATTTTGTATGTACTCATGTCTCTGGTACAGAGTTTTTGTGGGGCTATATATTTTAACCACTCGTTAAAATAATAGGTACTTTAATTTATGTACGTACTTACTTTTACGCTTTCTTTAAAATCCTGATCTTTAGCTCTCGTGATTCCGTGGTTGCATATGTACTCGAGGCTATAGCGAGTTCTCCAAATCTGACTGCGTACTAGGACCTACATCTTCGAATGTTGCTCCTTTGTTGTGTCTTCCTATTAAAAGTGGCTTCCTGTAAAGGAAATCTAAAAACATCTACAATGATCAAATAAAAGGAGAAGGAAATTTAAAATCTACAGGGTGTTTGGAAACGATTGAATCATACTTCAAGAGTAGATGCCAACGACGAAAATTACTGAAGCGTAGAAGAATCACTCAATTTGTTATTTTTTCAAAAAATTAATAGCGATTTGCAACTAACGTAATTACGAGTTGTAAGCCGTAATTTTGAATTTTACCGTTCTATGAAATGTGAGACGTAAATAAATTTCCACTTTTTTGTTAACAAAAACTAACGGAATCGTCGGACTTTCATCCTCGGCTATCATCGACCATCACCTACCGGACTATCATCTAAACTGACTGTCCCCTAACAGGACCGTTACCTAACCTGTTCTAATTCGATCATTATCTACCGATTCATCTAACATATTCTAACAAACTCATCTAACCTATCATTAAATCATCTAATCCAATAAAAATTATCTAACCGTCACCGAACGCCATCACCATTATAGTCGGTCGCCGACCAGCATCAATCGTCACCATCCATTGTCCACCGTCATCGATCACCGAGATCGTCACCGGTTCATCTAACCTATTCTGGCAAAACCGTAATATAGTTTTTCGTAAAATAATAAAACTTAAATCAAATTCAACGGAAATATATCGAACCTATCCTAAAAATATTCTAAATTATTGTAAAAAAAGATGCGATGAAGGCGATAAGAAAAGAGGCTTCTTTTCTTTAGATCTACCCATGTTTGAGAAGAGATTCTGTTAGATCTGCCTATATGTTAGCATTGTAAATATTGAATGAAGGAAGAGAATAGTTTGGTAGAAATGAAATATACATATACTTTCACTGAAGCGAGTGAAAGGGAAGAATATAATAAAGATAATAGTTAAATATACCTGGAAAAATAATTCATTATATTTCATGCTGTATTTTTTTTATCGCTATTTATAGTTGCAGTTAGCTACATACAACATTTCCGTTTATGAATATTTCTTATTTCGTAACGGTGGGTTCTTTGGGGAGAAATAAACAAATATTGTTTGAACATATTTACTGGACAACTTTGCAAACATGAGCTAAAATGATGAGAATTAATTTATTGTTATTATTCTATTCTTCCTACAGCAACTGAGTTTATGGTGGTATTACATTTTTGATACTGGTTACTACTCTGTAACTTTAATCATATATTTATGCCTGAATATGAGCTATATGAAAATTGAAAAAGACTTGGCAAGGAAAAATACCAAAGGCATCAGTATCTACTTGTAGATCCAAACCAAAAAAAGCAATGCTGAAACCAAATGGGACCATCATTTTGTAACAAATTTATAAATTTGCAGACGCCAGACAGACCGAACGAAATCTTCATCTCCATCTCGCACTGCGACTCTCAAAAATGGATAAGCACCAGGACTAGCAGGTCCACAATCCATTGAAAAAAAAATCCCTCTAAAGCCAGTATTTATATCCTTTCCATCTTCCTCAACTGACAAAAAAACAAAAAAAAAAACACGCGGATCCCGTGAACCCGTTTTTCCGGATCCCGGAGCCTTCCGCCGCCATCTTGCCGATCGGACGATCCTCTCCCTCGCATCCTATTTCGAAATGATGCAAGCCGGTCCCGTGACTGTCGTACCAGCCGGTACCAGGCACTCTCTCTTTCCGTGAAAGGTCACTTATTACGTCACCGAGAGAAACGCCGCTTGTTTGTGTGCCACTGCTTGTGCCACTGGTTGAATCAGAATCGGATTAGCGCGATGTTTCGTTATGGAAACGGAATCTTCCTCGTAATATGGGAACCTTGCGAAACGGATCGCGATGTGCAAACGAGGGCCTTGGGTAACGAAAAAACACGGAGTCACGTGGGACCACACGAAAGTTGTTCACATTGTTTCGGGAAAACGGCCTCGCGCAAGTCGGTTTTAGACGCTTTTTCAACTGTGGCAAAGTTGGGAAGCCCCTATTCCAACAAAAAAAGTCGGATTGGGTTTGTGTTTGGCTAAGAGAAAAAAAAGCCTCGAATTGCAGGAATTCCTTTTCCTAAGCGCTCGCGCTTTCCTATTATTTCGCTAAACGCAATGGCGGGAAGTGTCTAATCGTTCGCCTTCGGTTCGTCTAGTTTTTATCTATAGCCTGTTTTGAAATGGTATAAACTAATAAATCAATAATATTTAAATTGGACCATTTAATTTTAATCGAAATTATCATAATTCCTGCATATTCATTTAATCCGATTAAGTGCAGGTAGACAGGTTTATTTAAAATGGGTAATTTATTTTTTTTCTCGTAAAAACTATTCATGTTGGTAGTAATATTTCGTCTTCATCATCACTTTTTAATTTATACTCAGAAAATACACATTGTAATTAGCCGATGTTGAAAAAATCAAACTCTTTGTTCAACAATTTCCCCTTCAAAATAATTAATGAAAACGCGGCGCGAGAAAACGCACTGAAGGCACGTTGTGACGTCATATCACACGTCAGCGGCTAGCCCACATACTTGGCTGGGTCTCACGTACATCATATCGTCCCTTTTCTATGACGTAATGGATGTTGCCATATTTGCTGCATACGACCGGTTTCGTCTAGCACAAAAACAAAAAAAATTAACAAACCTAATTATAAAAAAAGTCACCACAAATAGTCCAGACGGTATCTGTTTCAAAGTGTCCATATTTGGGTGAATCGTATGTCCACGGAGATTTTTGGCGTTTCGGCTTTCAGATATCACTAGAAATGAAAATTTTTCTATGCGCATAAAAAAAACCTGGGCTTAACTTTTGGCGGCACAATATGTTAAAAAAATTCGAAAAATGTCATATTTTTCTTCCTATTTAATTATGTATCTTTTCAAGAGTTGATTTTAGGCGAAAATGGAAGAGGAAAAAAATTTTTGCAATTAAATTTTACATAATATGACTAGTTACAAATCGAATGAATCATGATTATTATTGTAAAAATCGAAAAAATCGCTAAAATTGGGATTAAAAAACATAACTTTTTACGGAATTTTTTTGGGGTCTTTAAGTTGGGTATATGACCTTCATACTTGGCTTAAGAAAAGTTAATGTTATGTAGAACCATCACACCAAATTTCATCAAATTCAGTTCTATAGATTCTGCATAATAATTTTGCAATACAGATTTTGAAAAAAAAATTGCAAATTTTCAAAATTTTGCACAGCAAAAACCAAGGCCCTTAGATACTTGAAAATTTAATCACATATAGAAGGGCTCTCAAGCTTTCAAACGCTTTTTGAAAAATTCGAATCCGTCAATTAGGAGAGCTCTGGCGCTTGTTCAAACATTGGTCGAATTTTTGTACTATAATTTTGTATTTTTGTAATATAATGAGTTAATTTCTCATTTGCTTATATTTTAAACAGTAAATAATAGTTGAGTTAAACTTTAATCACAAAGGAAACGATGATTAAATTAATAATTAATTAATTAATTAATTTTGAAAATAATTGTGGTTTAAACAATTTTAGAATATTTAAATAAATTTGTTTTTGATCTTTGATAAACAGTATATAAGTTTATGCACTTACCTTTGATACAATAAAAAAATAAAGTTGATAATTAAAGGAAGTTTAAAGATAAGTAATTATCGGACTGTTAAAAGACCAATAATTATTAACGATAGGCATTTGAAAATACGCTAATTGTTATTTTTAAATTGCGAGACATTGATTTAAAAAAAAATCATCAAAATCGAACCTCTAGAAGCTGAGATATTCAAAATTCTTAAGCGCGTCGCAGTTTTGAACTCGCCTATTCAATTTCGAGTAGGCCGAAACGGCCGAGTTCTCTGCTTCCCCCACCACCACCACCCGTACGATTTTCTTGAATTTCTCGCTTGCATAAATAACTTTAAACGCGTTTTAAAGTAGGTTGCCAATGCAGGAAAGTATTGCAAACTTAGACCTGGTAAGTACTCGGAATACCAAAGGTATTTTTCGAAAAATTAGCCCGGATGTCCCAGTACATTTAGTGTAAATGACGGTTAACTTTGATCGGCTATAACTACGTAACTAATTGACCAACCAATCTGTTTTTTTTTTTAAGAACCGTGTTTTCAATAACTTTTAAAACCAGCTTTAAAAANCAACATAATTACAAAAATTCGGCCAATGTTTGAACAAGCGCCAGGGTTCTCCTAATTGACGGATTCGAATTTTTCAAAAAGCGTTTGAAAGCTTGAGAGCCCTTCTATATGTGATTAAATTTTCAAGTATCTAAGGGTCTTGGTTTTTGCTGTGCAAAATTTTTAAAATTTACATTTTTTTTTTCAAAATCTGGATTGCAAAATTATTATGCAAAATCTATCGAAACGATTTTGATGAAATTTGGTGTGATGATTCTACATAACATGTACTTTTCTTGAGCCAAGTATGAAGGTCCTATACACAACATAAAGACCCCAAAAAAATTCCCTAAAAAGTAATGATTTTTAACCCCATTTTTGGCGACTTTTTTCGATTTTTACAATAATAATCATGATTCATTCGATCTGTAACTAGTCATATTATGTAAAATTTAATTACAAACATTTTTTTCCTCTTCCATTTTCGCCTAAAATTAACTCTTGAAAAGATACGTAATTAAATAGGAAGAAAAATACGCCATTTTTCGAATTTTTTTAACATATTGTGCCGCCAAAAGTTAAGCCCAGGTTTTTTTATGCGCATAGAAAAATTTTCATTTCTAGTGATATTTGAAACCAAAAAGCCAAAAATCTCCGTGGATATACGATTCACCCAAATAAAAACAGACTGATTTTTTTAAACGTTAACTATTATAATTGTGGACCCTGGTATAAAAATTATAAATCCAACCATACAGAGTGTTCTACATCTTATATAATAAGCTTTGACAGATAGTGCTGGGTAAATTTCTTATATTTTTTCTTATATGACTTATTGACTTTAGTAGGACAAATGGTTTTTTTTTTGGAGCGGGATTACCTCCTCGAAGTCTGCATACTTTTCAGTTGTAAATAAATGCATTTTTTAACGCTAAGTGTCAAATGAATAAACAAAATAACACAAATAATAATTATTATTGTTATAGCAATCATCATTTTTATTTATCAGGTTAGTTCGAATGAAATATGAAATTGTGTTTTTTAAAATGCTTGTATCTTCTAAACAGAAACGAATCGGACTTATGTTCATATAAAAACAAATGTTTGAAATTAGTCCAGCTACCATCTGTCAAAGTTTGTCATAGAGCTTGTAGAACATCCTGTGTGTTTATGAAATTTTAAAGTCAGCTGCCACAAGATTATATTTAAATGTTATTTTTATTCAACTCATGGTATTAATCCGATGCTTTATGTCAGAATTGTTTTTTAAATAATTTTTCCATTTAGTTAAGGTACCATTATATTTGTAATTTTTACCTTTGTCTTTATTAAGCCGGTGTGAAATTTCTGTGACAAAAAAAAATTGAAATAAATTTGATAACTTCAAAATTAACTTTCATACCATCAAATTAAATTGATCAAATCTTTGGGACAAATTAATAAAATAATTAATCTTCTTTTTCTTTTAGATTGACTCCAAAAGCTATCGATTTATTTTTTCGAATAATATTTTGTTTTCTACCTATTTGCCACAGATTTGAAGAGAATTTTTACCTACGCCGCTGGTGTCAATCTTTTATTGAACTTCTAGGTAATTCACATAAAAATGTAAAAGAATATATAAAATCAGACCTTTACCACGTTTTTTTAAGAAAATTATGTAACGATTTCTTCACTTCCCAACAAACTGTACTGAGCTAGCTCAGCATTTCGACAATCTAAAATGTCACCCATAAATTACCCCTAACCGCCGAAACAATTAACAATATATATATATCCCGTCCGCAAGAGTATATACCTAATAGTTGCGAAAGAATTATTTATTGCCACCTATCTCTTCCGACGTTACGTAATAATTATGCTATATCCTGCTACTAGCCGCCGAGATAAAAACACATTAAACAATAACATAAAATAACCGTAATTACCAGACAATTTATTTTCTGTAAATCGAAAAAGAACTGGCACATTAAAATACGTGGATATAAATAAAAAAAGAACAAGGTTAACTGTTTAAGGAGAAATCCACATGACCACTTTTAATAATGGCTTGGAAAAAAAAGCTGTGAACAATGTTGTTCATAAGAGTGGAAAAGGCAAAATATTGCGAGATATAGGTATTTGACTTTAAACAACATTAGGATTGTTTTTGTTAAGAAAAGTTAATGGAAATGTTCATTTTACTAAAAAGAATGTCAGTGCGAATAGATATAATTAGCTTAAAGAATGTCTAACTGATCTATGAATTACTGAAAATATCCTGCTCAGCTGTTTGTATATATGCCATTTGTTAAAAAAAGATAAAAAAATAAACGACATATCAATCGTTTAGTTCAAGCTTAGACTAAAATAAACTTCCATTGTTGTTTTTTTAGTGACTTGTTAATTTGTTCGTAAGTTAGACTAATTTCAGATTTGAAAGTATCCAGAATAAAAGAGTTTTATTCAAAGTAACATTATTTTCTTATTCATTCAATTTTATTCCAGGAAAATATATCCGAAGAGTTTTTTTAATTGTTTCAACTATTTGCTGGATTTTTCCCACTTTTCATGTTTTTTTTTTTCAAATTATAACATCCATAACTTCCACATACTTTGCACTATGCACAATTTGATAATTAAAGTTTTATTTTATTTGCATTTTATTTAAAATCCCGTATAATTTTGTGCGGTATTAAATTTACTTGGTCGTCCATATAAAAATCCACCATAACGTTGTAGATTTAGCGCATTGTGCAATATGGTTGTTCTCATTTTATCTTATTTGTACATTATTTTTTATTTGCTTAAAATATCTAACATGAAAATCGTATTTTTTTCTTATTTTCGATTATTTTGTAATAAAAATAAATACAAAATAAAGTATATTTATGCAAAGAGTTGAAAAGAGGTAAGTAAATGGAAAGAGAAATATACCTACATGTCACAAAAACTAAAAGGATAAAAATAATCCTAATTTTTAGGTGATTTCCTAAAGGCTGTAATTTTGTAGTTTCAGGATTTGAAAGACAAAAATATTTAACTTCAAAGTACCTATCCTCTATGAGAAGTTGTTATCGTTGAAAAAAAATAGATGCAACAAACTTGATTCAAAAGGTTTGTGCAATTAAGGATTTTCGGTAAACTTGAGATAACTTCACAAATAATGAATAGACCAAGGATGTTTTTTTTTAATTTAAAGTATCCCAAAGAAATCCTCAATAGTTCAAGTCGCTACGATTTTTCTTTTATTGCGATCCGGATGATTGAAATTATCATATTTACATCAGATGTAGCTACTTCGTTTATCTCGGACTCTTTTTAAACAGGACATTTCTCTGAGAATACGCCAGGAAATCGCCTTCAAAATACGACGTTAGACTCGGGAGAAAAACCTTTGATGTGATGTGGCAGAACGCCGCTTTTCGCGTGCGGTGGTGGGAGCGAGAGTAATCTACAGCGTTGCGCGGAAACCTACGATTTAGCCAAAAGCCCCTGTCTCGTTTCATCTGTATCGTTGTGATCTATGGTAGTCGTTCAGCAATACTTTTTTAATTTATACTCACCATTGAAGAAAGTTATTACCTACATGAATACTTGGTCATTCTCCGTAAGAAAGCGTATACAGATAAGTAAAATTTGTTATATTTTCACTTTCATAGAAGAATCTTGTCATTTTTTAAAACATTCAACAATTAGATTACTCATTTACTTTTATTCATAAGAGGTAAGAATTGAAAACGTCATTTTCTCGGGTTTCCCTCTATTAAAATTCATATTACGAGCAAATATGTACATCCATAATCAATTTGGTACACACGGATGTTTTTCCCAAACGGATGGAATACGTTTTTTATGGTTTTCTATCACCATGCATTACGGATGAGAAATATATTTAAAATTAATTTCCTTCGAAAAAACAGGTTGTACAGGGTGATTCACTATATTTTGACCCCTCCTTTAACTTTTTTGTTTTAAGAGTTATAAAAAAATGTGAAATACAAAAGTTGTACGATTTTTTATGTATTTTTCGAAAATGATAGTAGAAAAACAAATGAGGTCCAAACAAAATTGCAGCGGATGTTAACTTTGTTAATTTAAATGGAACACTCTGCATGTTTTTACATATTTTGATAGAACGTCCCCTGTCGAGCATAGTCATGTAGGGTTTGTTGGGTCCATCTCTAACAATAAGCGAGATACTATTAAAAAACGAAAAGAACGTTTTTTTATTAAGAAAATAATACATCTTGCAATTGTTAGACCTCTTTCAGGCATTTCTACATTTTTTCCAATTACCTACATAAGGATTTACAAATTTAGTGGTAATATATTTTAACATATCGGACATTGATACGGTCCAAATGAGTATTACCTATACTCATTTTTAAATAAATCGCACTAATTAGGCCGCGAGAGGCCTATTTACTCATAGACAAGTAGTAATGTCATGATAACACTGTTATTGATTGACAGTTTGTATTATTATTTAACTAAAATGGATTAGATAGAAAATTGAAATATTATTTGGAATTAAAATGGAGAAGAATTTTATATCAATTTTCTACTTCTGTGTAACTGTCACTGNTTTAACTTTTTTGTTTTAAGAGTTATAAAAAATGTGAAATACAAAAGTTGTACAATTTTTTATGAATTTTTCGAAAATGATAGTAGAAAAACAAATGAGGTCCAAACAAAATGGCAGCGGATGTTAACTTTGTTAATTTAAATGGAACACCCTGTATGTTTTTACATATTTGGATAGAACGTCCCCTGTCGACCATAGCCTTATAGGGTTTGTTGGGTCCATCTCTAACAATAAGCGAGATACTACTAAAAAACGAAAAGAACGTTTATTTATTAAGAAAATAATACATCTTGTAATTGTTAGACCTCTTTCAGGCATTTCTGCATTTTTTCCAATTACCTACATAAGGATTTACAAATTTAGTGGTGATATATTTTAACATATCGGACATTGATACGGTCCAAATGAGTATTACCTATACTCATTTTTAACTAAATCGCACTAATTAGGCCGCGAGAGACCTATTTACTCATAGACAAGTAGTAATGTCATGATAACACTGTTATTGATTGACAGTTTGTATTATTATTTAACTAAAATGGATTAGATAGAAAATTGAAATATTATTTGGAATTAAAATGAAGAAGAATTTTATTTCAATTTCCTACTTCTGTGTAACTGTCACTGTCGCGGCCTTCCATATAACATTGTCCATGAATTAAGCCTAATAAGTGCGATTTAGTTAAAATACCTATACGCATTTTGGACAATATAAATGTCCGATATGGCAAAATATGTATATTATAACTAAATCTGTAAATCCTTACGTAATGGAAAAATGACAGAAATGCCTCAAAAAGGTCTAACAATTACAAGATATCTTATTTTCTTAATAAAAAAAACTATCTTTTCGATTTTTAATAGTATCTCGCTTATTGTTAGAGATGGACCCAACAAACCCTGTATGGCTATGCTCGACAGGGAACGTTCTATCCAAATATGAAAAAATATAGAGGGTGTTTCATTTAAATTAACAAAGTTAACATCAGCGGCCATTTTGTCTGGACTTCATTTGTTTTTCAACTGTCATTTTCAAAAAATTCATACAAAATCGTGCAACTTCTGTATTTCACATTTTTTTATAACTCTTAAAACAAAAAAGTTAAAGAGGGGTCAAAATATAGTGAATCACCCTGTACAGTATTTTTGGATGAGAATTGACTGATTTATGGCCGCTCAAACTTAGCCAATTTTTCGATTTTCGTTTACCGTTACCCTTATACGTTTTAATTCTCATTTTTTGCAAAAAAGGAAAGAAATAAGACACATGACTTGTTCGAAGAGTCATTAAAAATGAAAATGAAAAAAACCGCGAGGTCCTATTAAATTAGAGGGTTGAAATTGAAGATAGGGGTGAAAATGCACTTTTGCGGTTTTTTTAAATATACCTAGCACGAAAACGAAGCCAAATTTCGGTATAGTTCATAGGAAAAATTTTGTAGAGAATTGAATTTCCCATCGAAATCACTTATTTAAAAAATTTAAAAGAAAAATTTTATGCAAAAAATCGATAATAAACAATTTGAAAAAAAAAATGTAAAAAATTCGATTTTTTTAATTTTTTACTTTCTTGACCCAATTTTTGTTTTTTTAGTAGGAGCAGGCAAACACAATTGCTGTATAAAAAAACTAGATGAGATTCCCTTCAAAATGATGCGTTTTCAAAAGTTTTTGGACTAATATTGACTGTGTTATAACCGGTCAAACTTAAATATTTTTTTGAGTTTCGTCGTTTTTTAACATAAATTTGCATTTTCAAATTGTTTATTAACGATTTTTTGCATAAAATTTTCCTTTTAAATTTTTTAAATACGCCATTTCGATGGGAAATTCAATTCTCTAAATAATTTTTCCTATCAACTATACCGAAATTTTGCTTCGTTTTTGAGCTACAATTAAAAAACTATAAGGGGTGCATTTTCACCCCTGTCTCCAATTTCCACCCTCTAATTTAATAGTACTCCGCGGTTTTTTCATCTAAAACGACCATTTCAACGATTCATGTAATAAAATATCTCGAACGTCATACTTCCTTTTAAAATCCTACAATCAATGACCATACCGGAAAAGGACTTTCCAGACTGTTTCGAGAGTTGGTAAAAACATTGGCATAAGTGCATTGCATCGAGTGGACTTTGAAGGCGACGAAATTGATTTGGAAACAAAGATTTTCTAGCGTCTAAACAAATTCACTTTATTTTTTGGACAACGGGATATATTTTAATGGAATTGCTATGGCCGAGTTGGTAACATTCTTTACTTTAATATACAGGGCGAGTCATAATTAGGTGCAAAAAATTTAACCGAAATTTCTCGCCAATACAAAATAATCGGTCAAATAAACTTCTGTTCCAAAATGCCCCCTTCCAAGGATACATAGTGCTGAGGTTTTAAAAAAAAATAGCTTTTTATATTTCCAGAACGGAATTGTTTTGAAATTATTTTTTGTAAAAAATGTCACTCGTTAATTGGTACTCTCCCGTGAGGATATACCAACCATTATAATAGACCGGGAGATATTAGACTGAAGTTCGACGACGTCTTTCTCGTTTATGCCTCTGAGAGTACTGAAAGGTAACCGAGAGACAAGTACAATAAACTAAATTTAAAAGATGGGCTGCGGGACACCTTCGTGAATATTCAATTTTGCTTTTCAAAAAAATTATGTGTTCAGCGACGTATTTCTCACTTATGCCATGTTCGTAAGTTGAAGAGAAGTATCGATTTTATCACAAAATTTTTTTGGCATAAGTGTCGCAAGGGACCTAAAAATGGAAAACTTTGTAAGAAAATGTGGAAAAACATCTTTATTTGTCTACCAATTTCTCATTAATGCCAATTAGAAATATGACATTATTATATTCGAAAAGCTCATAAAAAACATTGGCATAAGTCCTACTAAGGACTAAAGAAAATAGAGCTTTGGAAAAGCTGCGGAAAATTTTTATTTTCATTCTATAACTTTCTCATTTATGCCGTTGAAAATTTATGATACTTACTATAAATAATGTACTGTGTCAAGTAGGCATCACTCCTCTATGGGTTCAATATGAAGGCATAAGTCTCAAAGTTGTAGGAAAATTCATGAAAATTTTTACGTCTTTCTCGCTTATGCCATTTTGCATGCACGTAGGAAACTACATTATAAAGTCATATAAATGTAGGCATAAGTCCACATTGGATTTTCATGTTGTAAATTAATTTGAATTTTAATATGAGTCAGGTCGACAAAGTAGAAAAATTATAGAAAATTGCCACAATTTTCTCGTTTATGCCGTTTTGTACACGAGTAGAAAATATTATTAAAAGCCACTTTCAAGAGTGGCATGAATGCCACAAGGTACCGTCGTATGTAAAATTTTTTAAAAAGTTGTCAAAAATTACAAATTGCGGTTATTTCCTCGCCTGCGCAATTTTCGATATACTTAAATTAATTTAAAAAATGTATGATAAATAATGCAAGTGTCGGAGAAGATATCTATATAAAAAATGAATATTTCTAACTATAAAAGGGAATAAAAAATTTAAAATAAAAAAAATTTCATGAAAAAGAGAAAGCTTTATATTGGGTTTAGTTTGATTTTTCGACATGTTATTTTTTATTACGATAATTCTTAATAACTTATAATAAAGCTGGTAGTAAGGCCTTTATTTTGATCCGTTTTCATCAAGAGCTGCAGATAAAACTGTTTGAAATTTGAAAATGTAAAAAATCATAAAACCGAAAAAACTTTTTATTTTTGATATGCTTTAATTTTAAGTTAATAAAAATTTGTATTATTTTAAGTGTTATTGTTTGTGTTAGTTATAATTAAAAATTAGTAATTCAAAGTCTTTGAGGAAGCATTCTGACAATTGAGTTGGCAGCGGTTTTTCAATTCAATTACTATTACTTAAATAAATCTTTTAATATAAAAATAAAATGTATAAAAGTACAAATTAAGTAATTAAGGTACAAAGTACCAGAAACAAAAAACAAAATTCAATATACATGATATTAAATCAGTTATAAATCAGTTTCTTCCCTATGTATTCTAGCTTAATTATTTCTTCTTCTTCTTCTTCTTCTTCTACCTTAGTCGGCTCAATTCAAGTAGATCATCCTTGCACTGAAGCGGTTAATTCAAATTATATAATATTTTTAATTTTTAAAATTTAAATATATTGTTCATAAATACGTATGGTCTATTGTGATAAAATACTCTACTCATTTACGAACAAACGAGAAATTTGTGGCAATATTATATAATTTTTCTTTTTCTGATCATGACTCAAAGAATAATTAAAAATCATTTCTAATATGTGGGGACTTAAGCCGAAATAGTTTATTATTAACTTTCATTAAATACATGAATTACTTATATTTATAAAAATTAAAAATACGCTAAATGCAAGTAAGTATAAGTATTTCGAAAATTGCGTAGGCGATGAAATAAACTTTTTAAAAATTTTTACATACGACGGTACCTTGTGGCATTCATGCCACTCTTGAAAATGGCTTTTAGTAATATTTTCTACTCGTGTACGAAACGGCATAAACGAGAAAATTGTGGCAATTTTCTATTATTTTTCTACTTTGTCGACCTGACTCGTATTAAAATTCAAATTAATTTACAACATGAAAATCCAATGTGGACTTATGCCTACATTTATATGACTTTATAATGTAGTTTCCTACGTGCATGCAAAATGGCATAAGCGAGAAAGACGTAAAAATTTTCATGAATTTTCCTACAACTTTTCAAAAAATTTTTAGCATATAGTCCTCACCAGGGACTTATGCCCTTTAAAAAAAATGAATACTTTCATTTTTTTCTTTGCAATAAGCTTTAATTTATTCACGAGAAAAACGTTGACCAAAACGAAAAATTTTCCGCAGCTTTTCCAAAGCCCTATTTTCTTTAGTCCTTAGTAGGACTTATGCCAATGTTTTTTATGAGCTTTTCGAATATAATAATGTCATATTTCTAATTGGCATTAATGAGAAATTGGTAGACAAATAAAGATGTTTTTCCACATTTTCTTACAAAGTTTTCCATTTTTAGGTCCCTTGCGACACTTATGCCAAAAAAATTTTGTGATAAAATCGATACTTCTCTTCAACTTACGAACATGGCATAAGTGAGAAATACGTCGCTGTACACATTATTTTTTTGAAAAGGAAAATTGAATTTTCACAAAGGTGTCCCGCAGCCCATCTTTTAAATTTAGTTTATTGTACATATCTCTCGGTTACCTGTCAGTACTCTCAGAGGCATAAACGAGAAAGACGTCGTCGAACTTCAGTCTAATATCTCCCGGTCTATAAGGAGGCAGTTTGGAAGAAGATTTAACCCTTAAATTTGACCCTTGTTTTGGCGAGAAGAAGTTTCTGTTAAAATGTTTACACCTAATAATGACTCACCCTGTATAGTAATTTTGGTAGACATATCACAAACATCCTGTCCTTATATTCATTCAACTTGTTTCTTATATTTCAAATCCTCCTGATAAAACTAAATGTAAGATTTATCAAAGTTAGAGTAGATACACATTTCTGCCATCGAATCTGTCTCCGAATAAGTTCCGGCTCGGCCCTCTAGATCATCATTAATCATAATCACTTCCCAGCTCGCTATTCGGTATTCGTCTTAGCCTAAAGCGTAATTCTTGCGTCACAAGATGGACCTGACCTCTTAACATATACCGAAGCATTTGAAAACTAGGAGCGTCTTCTTTATCGACGGAGTTTCAAACAACTGTCTGTCTTTTGTTCCGATCAAAAGTGAAAGAATTAAACGGCGACCTTGCACTGGATGCATATTTTCGTTATAACCACAGCCAAATGAATATACAAGGTGCCTCTTCGGTTTGGAAGATGTCCGGGCAAAAATGATTTCGATGTTAGTCCACGATTACATTTCAGATTAAAAAATTGTACTCATTTAATTAATTTTAGTTTATGAACATTTTATGTGGTATCATCTGAGACGCGTATGACAAACAATAGAACAGTGACTTCTGATCTCATTGAACCATCATAAGAGAGCGCTATTTATGTACGGCGGGAATTCCAAGAACTGTATCATCCGTGTGACAGGTAAACAGTGAGGTAGGTAAGTTCTCAAACGCATTGTTATAATTATTAATGCTACCGATGACACATTGGAAAAACAAAAGATGATCAAACAGTAGCGACCTTGATACGGCGGACTTTTGTGTTTGCTTCCGATGCTATAATTGCGCTAAAAACGTTTTTCTATAGACGTATACAGGGTGTGCCAATATTCCGTGTATATGGAGCTAACACAGTTTTCTGCGGTCGAAATTAGCCGATTTAACTAGACTTATCTATATGCTAAGTTGCTTTGTTGAACCGCTAGAGTGAATCAAAGTTGACAAAACAAAATTTTGTCAACTTTGATAATTTTCTTTTGTCAATTCTAGTGGTTAAACGAAGCAATTTAGGACAGAGGTATAGAGACAGAGTTTAGTTAAATTAGCTTATTTTGAGCGCAGGAAACTGGAGACACGATGAATTTATTAAGTGAGGTGATGGATATGAGACAGTCTTCATCACTATTTAAAAAGTACCCAAATAAAAATTAATATTATTAGTTTCGACACTTTTCTATATTCAACAAAAAAAATGAAAATTTTCCAAAATTTTTTAGTGATTTTTGAAAGGCTGCAACTGAAAAAAAAAAGAAATATCTTGAAACTTGAAGATTCTAGTTTTGAAATCTTGAAATGAAAAAAATTCAGTCCAAAGAAATAAATCAAGATAAAAATTTTACAATTTTTTTTCTTCATAACTGGCCATGGGCTCAGAATTTTTTTATAGCTTATTCAATGTCAGGATCATGTAACCTGATTCCTCAGCTTCAATTCGTTTTTTTTAATTTTCTGTACGATTATTTCTCATCGAGATACCGGCTATTGAGTGAAGAGTCCTTTTTTTTGATCATCGTTATCTCATGAACTATTGATCGTAAAACGAATGGAAGGTGGATTTTAGAAATCAACGACTTCTTTGCAAATATTGCGAAAAGTATAAATGTTTGTAAGTTCTCTTTAGCTCAATACATGTCCATGAGGCTTATAAATTTTGAAATCGATCGGTCGAACCACCGTCGTTCTTGGGGGCGAAAATTCGAAGAAATATTTAGAATTATTCAATTGTCATGGCTGAACACATACATAGGTATTGCATTCTCAAAACAATGCGAAACATCGCCTTAATGTTAAAAATGTTGTCACCGACCGTCGTCAGTGTCTGATTTACAGTGGTGGGGGCCTGTAGGCTGAAAATTAGTGGGGGCCTATTCTAGAAAAAAAATATCCATTTTGGTAGGCCCCCCTCTAAAAAAAAATTTGAATTAAATAAAAGTAAATTTTAACCCACTTTCCCTTGAGGCACAAGATGTATAACTAGAAATGAAGAATTAAAAGCCACTTACCCCTGGGGTAATACGATGTAATTAGATTTTTTAAACAAAAAAAAGTCGTTTTAAATATTGGCTTAAAAAAAATTATTACTGATAAAATAAAAAAAACACTATTAATATAAACACGTTATGTTAAAACCAGTTTTCTAGAGGGACGCAAGGTTCATAAAAGCTTTAATTTTGCTACCCACATGATAAATAAATTTAAAAAAATTATAATAAAGAATAACGTGCAATCTTCATGCTACAATTAAGATATCCTAGTATGAACTTAAAAATTTTATTGATTATTATTGATACGTTTAAATAACAACTTTTCTAACTTTTATTGTAGTAAATTCTTCGATAATATCTGTAGTGTCTTGTTCATGATGGGAAGGTCTTAAAAAAAAATCTTAAAAATAATTAGCTTTCATAAAAAAAAAAAATTTGTTAACATGGTGGGGGGCCCCTAGTTGGTAGGGGCCAGTAGGCTGCAGCCTATAGGTAAGTAAATCAGGCACTGGTCGAACCGTTTTCCTTTCCTGAATCGTCAAAGTTTTATAAAAAATTAAAGGGGCAAGTTTATTGCTCCTTAAACATCAATTAATGATCAACAAATTTTTTTGCGTTATTTTTCTCACAATTTCGCGTTAAATACTCATCACATGTCGAAAAAAAATCAAGAATTTCAAAAAAAAATTCAATTTTGAAAAAAAAATAAAATTTTTCCAAATTAAAACTTACATGGCATATTTCAAATGTTGAAAATTTTTTTTTTAATTAAAAAAGTTTTGAAAAATTGATTTTTTTTAAATTTTAAACTTTGTTGTTTTCGATATTTGGTGAGTATTTAACGCAAAATTATGAGAAAAATAACGCAAAAAAATTTGTTTTTGAAATTAATACGGAGTACAATATTTTTTTCTCAAATTTAGGTTTCTAAAACCCACTTTCCGTTCACTGCACGATCATAGTTCATGACATATCGATGATAAAAAAAAAGTGACTTTTCGCTTAATAGCCGATATCTCAATGAGAAATACTCGTACAGGGTGATTCACTATATTTTAACCCCCCCTTTAACATTTTTGTTTTAAGAGTTATAAAAAAATATTAAATATAAAAGTTGCACGAATTTTTCGAAAATGATAGTAGAAAAACAAATGAAGTCCAAACAAAATGGCCGTGGACGTTAACTTTGTTAAGTTAAATGGAACACCCTGTATATTTTTACATATTTGGATAGAACGTTCCCTATCGAACATAGTCATATAGGGTTTGTTGGGTCCATCTCTAACAATAAGCAAGATACTTTTAAAAACGAAAATAACTTTTATTAAGATAATAATACATCTTGTAATTGTTAGACCTCTTTCAGGCAATTCTGCCTTTTTTCCAATTACGTAAGGATTTACAGATTTAGTTATAATATACTTTGACAGATCGGACATTGATACGGTCCAAAATGCGTATAGGTAATGTAACGAAATCTCACTAATTAGGCCGTGAGAGGTCTAATTACTCATGGACATTATATGGTAGGTCGTGACAGTGACAGGTAGTAATGTCTTGACAACATTGTTATTGATTGACAGTATGTATTATTATTTAATTAAAATAGGTTACACAGAAGTAGAAAATTATTTAGAATTAAAATAGAGTATGGAGAAGAACTTTGCTCTATTTTAATTCCTATAATATTTCAATTTTCTACTTCTGTGTAACCCATTTTAATTAAATAATAATACAAACTGTCAAACAATAACAATGTTGTCATGACATTACCTGTCACTGTCACGGCCTACCATATAACATTGTCCATGAGTAATTAGGCCTCTCACGGCCTAATTAGTGAGATTTAGTTAAAATACCTATACGCATTTTGGACCATATCAATGTCCGATCTGTCAAAATATATTATAACTAAATCTGTAAATCCTTACGTAATTGGAAAAAGGCAGAAATGCCTGAAAAAGGTTTAACAATTACAAGATGTCTTATTTTCTTAATAAAAAACCTTCTTTTCGTTTTTTAATAGTATCTCGCTTATTGTTAGCGATGGACCCAACAAACCCTACATGACTATGCTCGACAGGGAACGTTCTATCCAAATATGTAAAAATATACAGGGTGTCCCATTTAACTTAACAAAGTTAACATCCGGGGCCATTTTGTTTGGACTTCATTTGTTTTTCTACTATCATTTCCGAAAAATTCATTAAAACTCGTGCAACGTTTATATTTAACAGTTTTTTATAACTCTTAAAACAACAAAGTTAAAGGGAAGGTCAAAATATAGTGAATCGCCCTGTACAGAAAATGAAAAAAAATTGAAGCTGATGAATCAGACTAAATGACTGATTGATCGATTAAGCCAAAAAAAATGTTGAGCCGATCTGCAGTTTTGAAAAGAAAAAAATTGTAAAATTTTTGCCTTGCATTATTTCTTTTGATTGGGCCAGGGTGATGGTAAAAAAAATTTTTCATCTCAAGATTTCAAAACTAGAATCTTCAAGCTTCAAGGTGCATCTTTTTTCTTCTTGATACGACCATTATTCACAAAGTTACAGCCTTTCAAAAATCAATTAACAAAATTTGGAAATTTTTCTGCTCTTTTAATTTTTTTTGCTGAAGGATTTTCGTACAAGACGATTTTGCTAAAACTGAGGGAAGAAATATAAAGTAGCAAAGGGTAATTTTTGAAAAACCACTACGATTATCTCGAAGCAAATAAAACTACAATTTAAACGAGTACGACCCTGACTCTCACGCACGTAAGAGTGCGTTTGGTCGCAGCACCACGCCCGCGGCACACATGCCGCAAAAGAAAAGCGAACAGGAGAATCTGATCGCCACCACCATCATCACTTTCTCCTGTTGCGCGCTGGTTATCGAAAGTAATGCGGAAAACCGTAGTGTAAACGAAGAAATAGACGGGTTTCTGTCATTCTTACACAACATAAGGATGCTTGTAGCTTAGAAATATTGCAGAAAAGAAATAAAAGAACAGCGTCAAAACCGTCAATCTTACTGGCAATTTAAATTCGTTGGAAATTAAAGTAGTAACTGATGCGTCAGCTGTCAATTTTCCGGAAATACAGAACAAAGTATTAACACGTAATCAAATGGATGTTCAATGTAACAAAGAGATAGATACATCACCGTTGTTTAGGCTAACATTTATAAAACACATTCCACCTTCACTTCTTTCAGCCGTAAATAATAAGTCCTTGGTACATATTACGGGATCGAGATCGACGTAACACAAATGGTTATTTAAAAATCTTTTCCTGGTCGTTTTTTTTATAACAAGGTCATGTCTACAACGTGTCAACATCACATCGTACTCACCAGAAGTTATCTTGGAGTAATGTTTATAAAAGTAATCTTATTTAGGATCCTTGACTTTTAAAAAATGACGCTGTTTGATAATTTGATTTATATTTACTTCTAGTCGTTTACAGTGTAAACAATAAAACCTTGCGTATTGTTGTCGAATTATGGCTCAGCTCGTTGATCGATTAACAGATCAAAAGTTGGTTTCCCCTTGAATCAATAAATAAAAAATTCAATCAAATGCACACTCATAATACACAATTTTTTTTTCTTTAATAAAGCAGTCAACTGCTCAGTCGATCAAAGACGCATACATGAACAATTACAGACGTTTTTCTGATCTTTTAACGATTTCAAACAAAAAAAAATAAAATGGGTCACTTTAAGGAAATATGACATAAATTTAAGAATTTTTAAAAGTAACACACATATATTCTGTTAGACAGCTTTTTATAGCGACACCAGCAGTTTTAAATAAAGCAGTTCCAAAGTGATGGTTCATAGAAATGGTTCCAAAATAACTGTACTGAGTAACGGTTCCTAAGTAACAGTTCCCAAATAACGGTTCCAAAGTAACGTTTCTAAAGCAAAGTTTTCCAGGAACGGTTCCAAGATAATGGTTTCAAAGAACGGTTTCACAGTAACCGTTCGAAAATAACAGTTTCAGAGTAACGGTTCCATTGCTATGCAACGGTAACTTGAGACGGTTACAAGTAACCGTTACAAATAACTGTTACTGCAACGGTTGAGAGCATCGATCTTATAGTACTAGATACTGCATAGGCCCAATTTGTTTTGTTCAAGAGGGGTATCTTAAGGTCCTTTACTTCTGATTGGCTGCTTATTCGGGCATGCTCGACATTATTTGTTTACATCATAGAAAATATATTCTAATTAATGACTTATCTGTTCGTCTTGAGTTTTACTTACAAATTTTGTTGTGTATTATAAATGTTTTGAGTGTGTGAAGTGATTTTGTGACAGTTATTAATACCATATTATTATATACGTCCGGAAAGTCCTGTTTCATTTGTAGCAAATTTAGAACAGGATCGGCCATATCGTTTCATACGTTAAGTTTGTAAGCATACATGGGCGTAGATTCTTTTAGGTGTAACACACTTTTGGAATACTATTGAACATTAATATAATTTATTTACAATATTGAATGATCCCTTTAATGAGCACCCATTACACGAGACATTTAAGTTAAAAGATAATGTACAAAACAGTCATAACTCAGAAGCTTACTGACTAAAACAATTTTATTTAAAAATCAATAAACAAATTTTTTATTGATATTGTCACAGTATTAATTGCAATTAGAATTATTCAATACTAAATGTAGGTACTAATATATTTATTTTATTTTATTAATACTTTTATAATATATAATAACTTACATATGTAGTTTATATCCTTTATTTTGTTATTTATTCATTACTTTCTTTTAATAGTAGTTCTTAACAATTAATAAAAGTTTTATCTTAATAGGTATATTTTATTTGACACTAATTTGCTTAAAAGCGAGATGTTGGAAGAGTACTGTAAACTTTAACTTTACATTACCATCAAATTTCAAAACTAATAAGTTACTCACATCAGTTTCAGAAACCGTCTGCTACAAAAAATGCTTTTTGAAAAATATATTAATAAAAGTAGGGTGAGATACAGTACATATTTTAACATAATATACGAGTATACTATGTAAACTTAGATGTTGATAAATTAGTCATCAATAAATAACTATACTAAAATAGTCAAATGAAGATTTAGTCATTCTGTAATTTCCCCCATAACAAGAATTGTACACTATATTGTATAAATCAAATGAAAAAATTACAATTTTTACAAAAACTGATTTTTTGATACGACTTCTTGCATTTAATACTAAATTGTAATTAAAATTCCTAATGAACCAATCTAATGTACTACGCCACTGGTGTATAGGACTAACGTCAAATCTTTGCTCCCCGCCTCATCCCGCAAAGCTCCAAGTCCACGACTTTGCGTATCAAAACAATCTCAATGCTGTTAGATAGCCTATGCCGTATCTAGTACTAGAAGATCGATGGTTGAGAGTAAAAATTATAAAGTAAATAGTAACTGTTACAAAGTAGCAGTTACTACGTAGCAGTTACGAAATAACTGTTACAAAGTAGCAGTTACTATGTAGCAGTAATAGTCTGTATGTCGACTGTTCGACTGTCTATATTTGAGAATTTTACGACTATTTTCCATTTTCAAGTCGTTTTGTCCTCTTTCTTGTCTTTATGTTATGGAGTCTGTTTTTTTATTTTAGCTGTCATCTATCTATTTTGTATTGTTTATCTTTTACATCGTTTCATCCTATTTTACCCTCTCTTCATTTCTCATCTTTTGTTTTGTCTTTTGCCAAAGATACGAACGATCAATATTTGTTAGTCTAATGGATTCTAATTCGATAAGAGAAAGGTTGAAGAGATCAATCAAATTCGCAGCGATAACAATCAGATGTTTCTTCTTTAATAAAACAATCAATAGAATAGACAATCAAATCATCAAATAGTCGATCAATTTTAATTCGACGAAGTAACAAACAGTAAACAAACAAATCCTAACATTCGGTCATTCCTTTTACATCGTAATTTATTATCCAATTTATCAGGCAGGCATTTCATAAATTACGTTTTTTATGAAAATCATCAAAATTATGCACGAATTCCGATCGCCTCAAGAAACGTATCCGTCCATTTTCGTCCTTCGATACCGCCATGCCAGGTGGTTCAACCCGGAACCGTACAAGAATACACAGCCGGAGCAACTTTAAGTATTCTGTTTGTTTTGAGGAAAAAATAATATTACGTGACCGATCGTGATCATCGAATAATAATTAGAAACAATTTATGTGTAATTGATAGGTATTACGCTGATTTGGACGGTGGCAGATGGATCGGAAAACTCGTTCTTGTAGCAGCGGCGTAACCAAAGCCGGAGTTAAGGTTGTGTGTTTTTACTACATTTGATGTAAGAATAAAGATTAAAAGTGTGAACTTATACTGTTCTATAGTAGGATCATATTCGATGCAAAGTAATAAATCATAGCCTGTCAAGGAATCCAGTGCAGTACGGTTTTAAGGGGTTTAGAAATTGAATAATTTCTCTATACATTATGAAGGGACGAGGGGATCAGTTCACGTCTGGCACCTCTGTTTCTACAAAAATTCCTTTATTCTCATAAACTATTTACTTTAAATGTAATTTATTATAAATCGAATTTGTTTTTTAAATTCCACATATGTATGTACTATATTTTACCTCTTTACGTGCCACTGTTGTTTACCTGTTTTTTTGGAGACGATCTCTGATTTACCAAGCTCGCCAGGTTAGTATTTGACGTATAACCGACCACTTCGTACACTCGATGCACCTGGGCGACTACAGCTACTACCAGAGCATATGATGCGGTATTTCAGATTTTACATTCAATTTCATTTTAAATTTGAAATGGTTCATCTTAGGCGTCCTAAAAATGTTGCCACGATTTTCCTTTGACAAAAAATCGACAATTTTTTGCTCTACTTTGCATCGAATACGATCCTACTATATGTAAATAGTTTTTTCGTAAAAATCTTAATAATCCTTTAGCCGATTTTGTTCAAATTTGTCAGTGTTATTTATAGTAGAAAGGGACTAATTTAGCCCTAACTAGATTAAAATTGTTAAGTCCAGTGACATCCCGGGGGGCAACTTGACCAATGACAAAAAAAATGTGCGCCACTGACTTTTTTAAAACTTTTATGATTTTCTTCGCATTGAGCAACTAAAAATACAACCTTTTTTGTTTCTTGAATTTTCTTCATATCTTGCTTGCTTTTTGGAGAAAAAAAAATAAAAACCACTATTGCATGTCCATGGAATTGCAACATTTTTTAATAATTCATAAAAGACAAAATTTTTTTTATCTGGCATTAATTTTTTTAACAATTTCTAAGACTAGAATAGACTATTGATATGGAAAAAATTAACTGATATACCCCAGTTTTTTACAGTTTGATAGTTTTCAATTTTTTATTATGTTGTCCTAGGGACATGCAATAGAGATTTTTTTTTCTCCAAAAAAAAGCAAGAAAAAAATTCTAGAGGCAAAAAAGTTGTATTTTTAGTTGCTTAATGCGAAAGAAATTATACAAGTTTTACAAAGTCAGTGGTGCATATTTTTTTTTTTTGTAAAAACCGGACTTAATAATTTTAATCTAATTAGGGCTAAATTAGCCCCTTTCTACCATAAATAACGCTTCAAAATTTAAACAAAATCGGCTAAAGATTATTAAGATTTTTACGAAAAAACGGTTTTATAAAAAAGTTTTAATCTTGGAATCACTCAAAGAAGCCTTGAAGTGTAGCCAAGTACTTTAATAACACCCTGTACTGTTCATCTTACAATCAGAATAATTAAAATCAATGGAATTAATAAATTATTAATTACAATTTGTAAAAATGACATTGATGTAAACGAAGCATTTTACAATAGAAGTAAGTTTAGTTAAATCAGCTTATTTTGAGCGCAGAAAACTTCTACTCAAAATTTTTGAGTGTTCAAATGTACATTTTCTTATCAAAGAAAAAAATCTACGCCTCTGTTAAAGACATCGAAAGATTGCCGAAGAGTTTATTAAAGCAATAAAATATTGTAAATATGAGTCATGTAAGCCGCACTAAGCCTTACGCTAGGCAATCCTCGCACGCCACTGACACCGCTTATCCATAACCAGCGTTTAATTTTCAAAACAAAGAAGACAAATTAGAGATTTGCGGTGTAATAAGTTTGTCATTACCCGGGAAGACGGGGATTATAGAAGAACAGCACGAATTTACGCAACATCTGAAGATTACCCGACATATAATAACAATAATAGCGGGCACAATGGTAATTCCCTTATCTGCGTTTATCCCATTAACCTCGTCGCATCCATGCGTGGAAGGGGCGGCTCTTTCGTGCTAATAACTCCTCATCGGCTATCGCTATCGACCCTGGCACAAAAAGGACTTGTTATTGTCCTTTGAACGCTTGCACAAGACGCAATCGAGGCTCGTATTGTAATGAAAACTTCGTATCACTAGGTTTTCTTTTTTAATATTAGCAGCAGAGCTTAATGATATTAAATGACGTGCCTGAACGATATTGAAACAAGGAATTTAATAAAATTACAACAATCTGATAAATGTTGTTAGAGTTGTGGAATTCTAACGGAGATATGATGGACTGTGATGGAACTTTACATCCGAAATAGACGAAAAACTTAACATTTTCCCAAAAGGATGTAAACTTATTGTAAAATTACAGCCCAAAGTATAGATTCCACTTATGTTAGAAATATATATATATACCTATATATATATATATA
>NW_019416299.1:769179-771593 GCF_000390285.2 Anoplophora glabripennis
GCTAGAAATACTAAATTTATACCATTGGCGTACTTAACTCGAATGACTGACATTTTTACCGTTACTAATTGTTTGTACATAAGTTTCAACTTTAAAATCAAAATTCTTAATAAGTATTGGGCGGAATTATAAAATTTAAAGTCTGTTGTAAAGAGAATTGTAAGAGCTTTCAAAAGAAATATTACTCAACCCCCAATGCCATTTAAATATTTTGGGGTGATGCTTACCCTTGCTTGGGGGTGAAAGTGGCGGAGTCAAAAATACCAGCAAAGAATGTCCCCCTTTAATCTAAAATCGACGGGTCCGAGCGTTTTTCTACAATCTTGACGCAGTTCCTGAAAATGGCTCTGTTTCGTTTTCATTTGGCCACCCTGTATTAACTTGAAGCTATGCATAGATATCAAGGACAGTACTACCAAGCTACAAAAAATGATTGTATGCGTTCATAATACCGTCGAATTTTAAATAAATAATTCATCTTATTTTTTGGACACAGGGTTATATCCACTGTAAATTCGAAATTTCATAAAAATTGCATTTATATCCGTAACATAAATGTAAAATTGGAGTAACTAGTATTTGTACTACATTTTTTTAGTGTAAAATTAGCATGCACCCTATTCAGCGTCTAGGTCTTGCAACACTGACAATATTTGAGAAAATCATTTCCATTTATAGACCGTAAAAAAACGGAACCAATTCATATTTTGCGGTTCCAGTCTAAATTGGTTGCGGTTATTTAGATAGTCATTCGCTGGTGTCTGGGTGTCGTGGTTGAGTCGACGTTACACAACCTCAAACTGGAGAAAATACCGCCGTTATACGGCTATGAATTAACAGCCGAAAAATTAAGTTGTAATTGATATTTTTATGCCGAAAATGAAAAGGTTAACTGACGCTACTCTTCCGTGATACGGCATCGATTAATTATGCTAATCTACTGTCAATTAACGGCAGTTATTATTGACGAAGATCGAATCCTCCGGGCGAGTTTTTTAAAAGTTGTGAATATACTTAGTTTTATTCCTAGATGAATGTTTAAAAGAGAACAACAGAAGGGAAATTAATATATTTTTAACAGTCTTTTTGACCCTTACGAAACATAATTAAAATGTCAACATCTTATGATAATTTTCGAAAAACATGACAGTAACCACAAACCACATTTATAAGTTTGAATATAGTGAATATGCAGACATACAGACATAGACATAAAGAAAAAAAAAAGGATCACTGTCAGCACCGATAGTATTAAGTCTGAACGGAAAAACTGACACATCCTGTAAGTAGAATTTGCGAAACAAAGTCCTGAGATTTGTAAAATGTGGGGCTGACCTTGGAAACATTTTACAAAATTATTCAATTAACAAAGTTGGCCAACACGTTATTGTTTAGCACTTTCTATCGAATTTTACATTAGCTCCCTTAGCCTTGATCGGAAATAATAAAATTTCACTTCATAATTGAAACGCCAGGGCCTTGTAACCATCGGTACGGTAATAAATTGTAACATCACAAAGACATAAACGGCTGTCAATGTCGCAACGTTTTCCTTTTACTGATTTAGTTGACAAATACCAAATGGAAATATGTTTATCGAACTTATTTGACCCATAGGAATGAGTTGCATGCAACAAGTCATATGATGTCGTATTGGATAGTTTTTAACTGCATTTCCTCATGGATTAAATTAATAAGATTTTTAATTATGAGTTGAGCAAGTTCTGCCAAAATTAATTTGCCACACGTATTATTTACTGTAATATCACGAGTTCTACAACCATTTATAGGCTATTGATTATAGTATTTTGAAAGGGACTGTGACGTTCAAGATATTTTATTGCATGAATCGAAATTGGAGATAGGGGTGAAAATGCACCCCTTTCAGTTTTTGAATTGTAGCTCGAAAATGAAGCAAAATTCCGGTATAGTTCATTGGAATTTTTTTTAGTAGAAGTAGGCAAAATAGCTGTACAAAAGAAAACTAGATGAGATTCCCTTCAAAATGATGCATTTTCAAAACCAATTGGAATGGTTTGGTGGAATGGTGGAACTTGGAATGGTGTGTTCCATATTTTGCAAAGGATGCATGGGTATCATTTCTGACAATATTCAAGAAGGCGAAGATGCAGAAGACGATGTACTTGAAGACATAGATGAAGCTATTAAGATTCAATATGAAAGTGTAAATGAAGAAATGTAGATAAATGGAAAAAATGTATATATATGTGTACATAATTATAGACATTATTAATAAACTTTATTGTACTTATATTCTCAAGTTTTTGCTAAATTATTTTTTGTAAAAAAAAGAAACATCTCCATATTCCAGATAAGTAATAATAATATGATTAACTGTAATTTCATTTGAAAAATCCCTCATAGTTTCATACAGTTGTGAAAATCTTTATTTA
>NW_019416299.1:771728-796846 GCF_000390285.2 Anoplophora glabripennis
GTGGTTTCAAAGTTATAACCCTAAACGTTAATTTCTAGGTACCGCTTTGACCCCCCATAACTCCGTTAGGGGGCACATTAGGAAAAAAAATTATAAGAAGGACTAGTTTTATTTTGACCTCCCCTATACACTCCCGAGAGATTAGGAGGTACTTACCGGACACCCTGTATTTAAAAAACTGCAAAAGTGCATTTTCACCCCTATCTTCAATTCCAACCCTCTAATTTAATAGTACCCCGCGATTTTTCATTTTTAATGACCCTTCGAACAAGTCATATGATGAAAATCCTCGAACGTCTTGTTTCCTTCCTTTTTGCAAAAAATGAGAATTAAAACGTTTAAGAGTAAACGTAACGAAAATTGAAAAATTGGCTAAGTTTCAGCGGCCATATATCAGTCAATTTTCATCCAAAAATACTTTACAACCTCTTGTTTTGAAGGAAACTTTATCTACTTTTTTTTCTATGAAGCAATGCCTATACCTATCTTTACTCAAAAAGAAACTAGAGGCAAAAAAAGTAAAAAAAATCAAAATATCGAAAGTTTTGCTTTTTTTCAAATTGTTTATTAAAATTTAATTTTTTGCATAAAATTTTGCATTTAAATTTTTTAAATAAGCCATTTGGATGGGAAATCCAATTCTCTAAGTAAATTTCCCTATGAACTATACCAAAATTTTGCTTCGTTTTCGAGCTACAATTAAAAAACTGAAAGGGGTGCATTTTCACCCCCATCTTCAATTTCCACCCTTTAATTTAATAGCACTCCGCGGTTTTTTCATCTAAAATGACCCACTGAACGATTCATGCAATAAAATTGCCTGAACGTCATAGTTCCATTTAACCCTGTTTTTTTTGATATAATCAATAGCCTAATGGTTGATTTTTAAAATTCATCTGCACCAGTTAAAAAACTGCATTTTTACTTTAATCCGCATTCTTTGGACATAATTTATTTATAAACCTTAGACGTCATATGTAAATAAGCAATAAATTAAATCATTTTATGTCTAGCTTTTTCAATTTGAACTTTTTTCGAAAAGAAAATATCCGGTTAATACTTTTATTTCCAATTTGAAACAAATAACATTAAAAAAATCGTGTTGTAGAATATCTAGACATTAAATTAACATAATAATGTTATTATTTCAAAAGAATATCTAAATATTTTACGTTATGTTTTCTATTAATTACGAAAATGAAAAGGAAAAGATGACTGAAATTTCTTGAGGTCAAAATAATTCCAAAATCAGATACCTCCATTTAAATATTTTCGAGTGCACGTGGTCTTTGCAATTTACGAGTTGGATTCAAGGTCCAACAACAGCATTCAACAAATAACGAAAATTTATTCAATCACTTAGTAGATATCAAATACCAGGATACGTTTCAATATAAAAATAAATTTGTTTGTTTATTAGCGGGTTTTAAACCACTTATAATATTAATTAACCGGGATAACGTGCGCTAAACAACAGTAGCGATTCTCAATGGCTTATTATGATTTTGTACAGGGACAAAAATTAAGTGTATTGCTAAATATGTTCGATACATTCCACGCTTACTACATTATAAGCAAAGTCAAACCAAATGCAAAGAAACTGGCGAATTTGTTTGGATAAATACCAGTGAGTAAATACATAAAATAGTGTAAGTATGACATTACATTTTTCGAAAACTGTAATAAAATATTAAGATTGTAGTTATGTTTCCTAAGTGTCAAAAAGACAGTTTAGTTGACTGAACCGACAAATTCTTTCTTATTCTAGGATTGTTATTTATTTTTTAATATTATTTAAGATTAAGAAATAATGCATAAACATTAATATTTAGTTGTTCTGAAATCTCCTACATACAATAATTCATTAATACAAATACCAGCATTGGGAATATTGAATGAAAACTTAGTGTAAAAGATTATTAGTCCAGTTACTCAGGGTTTTTACCTCCGAATTCTTTATAACTGAACTGACTGACGTGAAATTTTGACTGAATGTGGGGAATGCCTCAAGGAACAAAACTTATATAGTGCCGAAGTGTGCTTTTGCCCTGGGGGGCCACAGGAATCGATAGAGGAATCAATTTTAAGTAACAAATGTTATATAAGGTTTTTTGGATAATCCAATACTTTCCGAGTAATTCATCATTGAAAATGTTGATTTTTCACTGAAAAAGTTCTTGTTTTTGGACAGTTTTTTGTAAATAACTCTGAAACCATTGGGTTTAACGAAAAAGTTGTAATGAACAAAAAGAAAGGTAATAAAAAAACAAATCCAATGGTATTATTTTGTTTTTCTCTAATTCCAATATAAACCGAATTATGGAATTTTAAACATTATTATATATTAGCTAAAAACTAAATTGGAACCAGTTAACGTTATATAACGCCAAAACCATAAATCTTAGGAAAAAAACTATTTGAACCTTTTTTAAAGTACTTTGAAAAACCTGTAAAATGAGCTGTTTTAAAAGTCTTTAGAATCAAAATTAACGGAAATATGATCGAAATAACATGATAGTCTAATTTTTTTTAAGAAAAAATTAATAAATAAATCAGTGCCTTTGGCGACAGAATTAAAATTAAATGCAATCCATTTACAGATTTCTTCATTTATGTTCTAAGAATATGTTCTGGGTCTGTGGCTCACTTACAAAGCATGATTTCGAAAAAAAACTTAATTTTTTAAAATGTTAATTTTTCAAATTTTTGAAAAAAAATCGATTTTTACCCTGTAACTTAAAAATTAAAGGGTGTACGAAAAAAATACAAGAGTAAAAAAAATTAGCTTTATTTTTGCTGAAGATTTTGCTTTTTTTATTATTCCTCTAAAATTAATATTAATCGAGATATCGCCATTTCAAGTTATATGAATGAGACAACCACCCTTTTCGAGCCCTTTAAACCCTTCAAATTTAAAAATGAACGGCTTAAAAAAGATCAACTCAACAGTTCACATAGTCTACAATTCCCTGCAAAATAAGCCTTTGTGCGATTAAAAATCTTAAAAAGTAAGAAAGTTATCGTCAAAAAAAAGAAAGATGTGTATAGGTTTTAGGAAAAAATATGTAAATATATAAATAAATGTAAAGGGTAATTTTTAAGGGTTGAAAAGTTGCAATCAATTTAAAATTATTTTATAAGAAGGGAATAAATGTTTATTTAATACGAATGCACGTTTAAAATGTTTCTACTCTTTCAATAATATTTTTTCATTTTATTTTCGAAAGAAGGGGTATTTTTCAAGGGTTGAAAAGTTGCAATCGATAAAAAAGATTTTTTAATCAAGAAAACAATTTTAATTTGATAAAAATGCAAGATTAAAACGTTTCAAGTTGAAAAATTTTTTTTTATATTATTTTCATCCAAAGGGGTGGTTTTTAAAGTTTTTCCGGGTTGAAAATTTGGGATACATCAAGTTTCATGTTAGATAGCATATGAAATTACTCATACTGCATAAATAAAAAAGATTTGGTTACATAAAATGCTTAAATTTGTATTTTTTCTTATTTTTTCCAATAAGGGGTGGTTTTCACTCCTTAAGAACAAAAAGCACACCTAGCGCATATATAAGTTTTGAAGTGGGGGGTAAGATGAGCCTAATTCTAAATTTTGAGAAAAATCGATGCAGTTATAAAAAATTCGGAGGTATTACTATATTTTCAGCTACAGTAACTGGGCTATACTCGTATACACAAATCCCTCATAGTGTCGCATCTTGTCAATAACAGATTATTAATTTTATATTCAAATTCGACAGGACATTTTTTTAATGTAAAAGTCATCGTCTTGCATCGCCATTTCATTCAAATTAATTAAATGTACTCCTAAATGTCTATTCTTTACATTTGATTTTGGATAAACAAACAAGGGCCTCTTCTGCTGAGCTTATAATTGGTAGAGTAAAACTTTATAGGGCACTGAACTAATAGAAAAGTGCGTCCATTCTCGAGGTGTAGTGAAAGAACATCTACCGAAGAAAGTTTAACCGAACAATTATTTTTAAAATTATTAGAAACAGAACAGCCACCCTTATTTGGACGGTCTTAAGGTTATCAATTTGCATTCTACTAGCGAATGTGTGTTCGAAACGCTCTTTCTTCAGTTCCAGAGAAAGTGAAAAATCGTTTACGAAAATAAGTTATTCATATAAGTGATTGTAATTGAATTATTTTTGTAAAGAAAAAAATTATCAATGAAGTATTCTTTAATATAATTAGGTTTTACTTTATTTTATAGGAATTATCTAATTCAAATCAATTTCAAAAACTTCCCTAAAAAAGAAAACTCATATTCTTGTTGTCTAAAATTAGTTTTGACAGAGAACATCACATAACTATAGCCACGATAGATAGATCTCATTATTTCTGCATTTTGGGGATAGCTTGTTCAGTGACCTCCTTTAAAACGATATATAAATATTATATGTAACTTAATTATGTATAAAATAAAAAGATTTTAGAAAAAAAAATTGAAATGACGTTAGAACTACAAAATACATATACACGTTGGTCAATTTTCGATAAGTTTGCAATGAACGTCACAATTAGTAATTAAGTGCAGCCCATAGCCCATATAATAATCCTAAATTCCTGTTGTTTACAATCTGGCAACACTGTATCATTTCGCATTATAAAGTCATTGCAAATTTATCTTAAATTGACGATATTTACTAATTCCAATATAAGATATATGTTTTTTTTCCATTAATATTTAGACATACCGTTTTTGTATCTCATTATTTTAAATAATTTTTAATTAGTAACTTGTTTACGAGAGTTCTTCTGCCTACTTAGCTGTTTGGTGTCGAAGAACATAGCTTGACCCCATTTGATAAGATTTTTAGGTAATTTTTAGAATTAATTTAATACTTCTTAGAAATACGGGATCTAATAATAGAATATATATTTTTACATGAGGTGTATTGAAAAGGTTACAAATATCCATATATGTGCACAAAACAATATCTCAAGAACTGGAATCACAGTCCGAATTATTCCAAGAAGGACGACAACAAATGACCATCAAACTCTTTGAAGTGTTTGTTTTGACCGCTTGTCAAATTTAATTGAATTTACTGCACTGCAATTAATAACGAATATTCGAAGAAGTCGCTAATAAAGGAAAAATATGAAAAAAAATTAATAAATACCGTTTAATTATTCCTACATTTTTTGCATGTATTACTAGATTCGAGTAACTGAAGATTCTAGAAAACGTAGTTAATAAGTAGTTAAGTAAATAATGATATCAAGTGGTATATTCCCAAGTTTATCTTAAATTATCTTTCCTTCGATTATTTGACAGGATTAAATGAATATATATTTATTTATTTATGTACCATTTGGGACACAAACAGGCGAAGTATTATATTATGTATTACACTAATCATAAAAATTTTATGTAATACAGGGTGTTACAAATTAGTGGGTCAAGTTGTTTACCACATATTCTTTGGACTAAAATAATAGCCACTTTTCATTTTGGAGTTTCACTTTCAAAATACCGGGTGTCAAAATCAAAATTTAAAAAAATGATTTTTAATGATAACTCCGGTGATAGCAGATATTTATTTGAAATTTGTAAATTGTAAAATGTAATTTTGGTTTAAAATATCAAAGCGCGAACGGAGGGGAGGGGGGTTGCACTACCCATGGATCCCCTATTTTTTTTATTTTTGAGTACGCCTATGCTTTCCCTATATTTTTTTTAGATAAAGTGGCGTTTTATTGTATTTTATTCACTCGCGTAAGATTTTGATTTGTGGCCTCGTTTACGAGATATTGTAACTTTTTTGGATATCGATTTATTCGACGTTAGATTTTATTTTTTGGGTCTATATGAAAGATTCGAGTCGTTATTTATTTAGTTAGTATTAAAGGAAATTCTTCATAAAATCCCAAAAATTAAAGTCTAACGTCGACTAAATCGACATCGCGTATCCAAAAAAGTTACAATGTCTCTTAAATCAGTCCGCAAATCAAAATCTTACAAGAGTGAAAAGCTAGAATAAAACACCGCACTTCTAAAAAAAATATGTACAGGGTGGTCCGAATTTTATGCAGGAAACTTCGAGGGTAGATAGATCTCTTTAAAATAATATGTGTTTGCCTTATAAACATAAGTCCGGAACAGCCCCGTTTTGGAGATACAGGGTGTTGAGGTTTAACAAAATAAATTGTTTTTTGGTTTGTATCGCACACTACCTCACAGGTGGTGTAGAAAGGAGTGTAAATAATTTTGTTAGTGTGCTCACAAATTGCACTTACTTTTAAACATAAACAAATATTCTTGTAATATTACACTGAAAAACAATTACTTTCTATTAAAGGAATCGGTTGTTTTGAATGCAGTTAGTTTACATTTATGCTAGTTACACTGAAATAAACCAGTTACATTCAATACAAGTCATTTGATTTGTTTGAATTAAAAAAAAACAAACAGTTTGCAACAGATTTATCTATAATTAACAAATTAGATTTAATATAACCATTTATGATTTTAGAATATTTGTTAGGCGAATTAAAAGAATAAATTTTTAATACAAATTTATATTCGTTTTTATTTAATAAATATTATTTTATATTGGCCTATCTAACGTTACAATTAAACTTTAAAGGAAAATTATTCCAAATATATAATTTCTTAAATGTGAACCAGCTGGTTATAAAAGTTAAATTTTTATATAGTTTAAAACTATTATCAGTTCAATAGTAAAATATATTATTTAAAAATTATTCCAATCACGTGACCAAGTTGTGTTCTCCCCTGACAGTCGTATCTTCGCCATCATGGCGACTATGTATGCAAGGTGCCTGTAGTGTATTGTGTAGTTCAGTAGGCTAGTATGGACCTCGGTATGGACTACGAGTATATCAAAAGGTAGTGTTTCTTGTTGTTCTTAGATCATATTCATAATATAACATGTGCATATAGTTACAGAGTGCTGTGTGCTGTGTTCCGTTTACTCATCATTAAAATGGATGCAGAAACTGTGGAAGTTAGGGTCAAACAAGTAATAATCGTCAAAAAGTCAGTTTTAAATAAGGACATAGTGTTGCTGTTGTAGTTTCATAAATTTATAATAAAACCCAATTTAACAATCCGCCAATTATTTTTAATCATTAAACTGTCAACAACTATGACAAGTAGTTTTGATCGATATATGTATGTATATAATAAGTTCGGAAAATACAAATCTTAAAATTAATTTTTAGCAAAAATGAAATGTTCGAATAAAAGTATCGTATATACTCGCATGTGCTTCTCTATTAGTAGATCTCAACACTATGTACCATTTCAAAAATTATAAACTTAGTTAGATAAGTTATCTAATTATCAGTTTAATTAAATTTGAGAAAGTACATAATTTTGAGACTAATCAAGAAAGAAATACGTCCAATTTTAGCGAAAAAAACAATTCACTTTTTATAAACCATTCATTTATTAATATTAAAATAACCTATTTTCACTGAAAAACTGTTAGTTCGCATTAAGCTAAGATATATTTCTAATAATCTTATGTCATCTACATCTTAAAATATGTAGATTAATAATAAAGAGGCGAAATGTGATATTACACTAGAAATAAATTAACATTCAAATAAGATTTATTACAAAACTATGGACTTATTATTAGTTACTTTTTACAATATATATGCTAGGCAATATCTAAAACTAGGATTAGTTCATGGCAAACGATTTTATTTAGTCCAAATAAATCCTTTTTTCAGTGTATCGTTAGAAGTGTCTGCCACAAGGGGATTGTATTGGTACGAATAACTTGAGAACGGCGAATCTTAGGGAAAAAATTAAAGTCACCTTCTTTACGTATTTTGTGCATTAAAATATAAATCAGTTACAATGATTAAAAAATGCAGCGGCGTAGGTTTTTTTGTAAAAAAGGGGGTGACCCCTGTCCAGTTGTACACCACTGGTTGAACCTTTAAAGCTCATATTTCAGGGAATATAAAGCCTACTATCATACATTATATGTACCAAATTTTATTGTGATCGGTTGATAGATTCCGGAGATATAAACAAAAAATCAATTTTTTTTCGACAAATTCAACACCCTGTATTTCTAAAACGGTGCCGTTCCAGATCTATGTTTATAAGGCAAACACATATTATTTTAAAGAGATCTATCTGCCCTCCAAGTTTCCTGCATAAAATTCGGAAGACATAGGCGTACTCAAAAAAAAATAGTGGGTATTAAACATTTTTTATCAATGTAGTCATATTTTTGTCGTCGTAAATACAAATTACAGTCAACAACAAGACAACCACTGTGTATATTTTTAATACAATTTTTTTCTGTACATTTTTCCATTAAGTTAGTTCTGGAGACGATCCTAGTTGGCAGCGGACACTACTGAATGACATTCCTCAAAGATGCGACCACCAGCCGTACGTAAGTAGTACTATTGTTGCCATGAAGCACCTTTTAGCACATCACTAAACTGGGAAACCGTCCATCTTAAAATAGAACCAATCTGCATAATCTCCTTCTTTAACTCAACATAAAAAGAATCCTTAGCAGTAAACGATTCCTTCTCGGAACCCATTATCATAACAACTTATACGTAATCCGGTACATTGTTCATTAGAAAACAATCTTAAAATGCGTAATATTCGCGATATCAACGATAAATTTAAAAAGAGCGGCGATTTCTGGAAACGGAAAATGTAATCGCGGTTTGGGGTACGGATGGAGGGCAGAGAGTTGCTCAAGTCGCGTGGTAATTAGGATGGTTAAAATTCGGTATAAATATTTGTCAGCGGAGAAGCCAGAGGAGTTTCCCCACCAGAGGCAAGGCAGCTCTGCGACTTTGACGGTAACAGCGGCAAAAAAAATGTTAGCGTACGCACGGAACAATGTGTGAGATCATCTATTTTTTAAGCTGTTTTGGTTGTATCCACAATGAAGAAATGCCTTGGGAAAATTACTGTATCTATTAATGTGGCCCCACATTTTGTGTAAAAAGCTGTCATAGTTGTAATAATAATAGTTATGTATCTAGAACGCGAAATGGTAGTTTAGCCGAGCATAGCGAGGCAAAATATCCATTCGAGAAAGCAAAAACATTTCGCGTTCGAGATGCAAATAATATTTTTTCGAAAACTGCAATAAAATAAGGCAATTGTGTTACATACAACATTTTAATTTATAACGAGCGTTCAAATAAAAACGTGGTCAAGTTGATTCTGAAAATTTGGACGTAGGGCGTAGCGTATAGCAAAAGAACTTAAACGTCATCTGTCAAAGCGCTATATCGCCGCTATCAATTTGAATATTTTCGTTTTAAAAAGCGTTTAAAATGGTGTTTTCTCAAGAACAAAAAGTGTTTATCATAGAGTCCTACTTTAGAAATGGACGCAAGATTGATGGAATATGGAAGTATTCTATTGAGGAATGTTTCATAGAATTTCAAAATCAATTTCCCGTTGGCGTTGTTGAAGTACAAAATTTTTCAAAGTGCAGTTCAGCGTTGTGTTAATGTTTTTCGTGAAACGGGCAGTGTAACAAGAAAAGAAGGAAGCGGCCGACCTAAAAAGCGGACTGAAGAATTCAAAGAAAATGTCCAACAAATAATGGAAAATGCGCCAAGAACTTCTGTACGTGTTTTATCACAAATGGTGTGAGTATCAGTCGGTACCTGCCACACAGTGTTAAAAAAAGATTTGCGTTTGTTCTCCTATCGTTTAACTTGTCAGCAAGAACTTCATGAAGTTGATTTTCCGCGACGGGCTGTATTTTGTGAATGGTTTTTAAACAACTACGGTGAACTTCATAATATCACCTTTTTTTCTGATGAAGCCTGGTTTCATTTAAGTGGTTACGTAAACTCACAGAATATGAGAATGTGGTCTTCCGAAAAAACAGATAACTTTTTTGTCTAGGGCCCTCTACACGCTCAAAAAATTGGAGTTTGGTGTGCTCTCAATCGAAGGAGGATTTATGGACCTATTTTTTTAATGGTACTCTTACTGCGCAAAGGTATAGAGAAGAAATTATCGCTCCTTTTGTTAACCAGCTGGAAGAAAACGAAATTACAAACTTTTACTTTCAACAAGATGGCGCAAGGGCACATACGGCAGGCGAGACGATGAATATGTTGAGGGAAGTTTTCCAAAATCGACTAATAAGTCTCAATGCTGAACATGAATTTCCACCGAGGTCAAGTGTTATTACGCAGTGTGATTTCTTTTTGTGGCCTTACCTTAAAAACACTATTTTTGAACTGCCTATTCCTGATTTAAACCATCTGCAGGCTCGACTTATAGACAAGATTCGTGAAATTAACAATACCCCGAGCATCTTAGAAAATGTCCTTAATTCTTTGAGGAACAGGTGTGAAAAGTGCTTGGAATAAGGAGGGGGACACTTTCAGCAGCTGCTTTAATTTATTGTTATAACAAGGAGAGGGACACTTTCCGCATCTCCTTTAATTGTTTGTTATTGTTATCACGATTATTCTTTAAAATAAAGTTATATAGTCATTAACGTTATTGAAACTGACAGCAGCTATACAGCTCGTTGAGAAATGAGGTTAAGTTGGTCGCTATAAGGTACTCCCTACGTCCAATGTGTCAGAGCCAACCTCGACCACGTTTCTATTTGAACGCTCGTTATTTGAAATTGTTTTAACCGTGCTTGAATCAAGTCGGTTAAGGCGCGGTGACTACCATAACGATAGCAGCCTAATAAACAATAAAAATTAGTTATTTGAACAAGTAGTGTCAGAATTATATATTATAATTCATATTCTAAGAATACTTACTTCAAAATGAGCTCGAAAAGTGAAGACGAGTATCGGAGGAAGTATTGGAAGCGGCACAAAGTGCTGTTGCACAATTAATTCCCAAGAAATTGTCGAGACAGTGCGAAATAGCAACTTATCTCAATTTGCCTCATCCGGAAACTTATACAGGGCATTACCTTAGACGTTCTTCCGCCATTCTGTTAGCGAACGCAGGGGCCGATATTACCATTAAAAGACACGGGGGTGGCGCTCTAGTACGGTAGCGGAGACATATATAGAAGATTCTATACAAAATAAAATTTCAATCGCAAATAAATTGTTACCATCTACGGAATTTGCCAATAATACAAGGTGCGCGGTAAACTTAAACAATTACAGCAGCAGCCTCATTGAACACTCAGAACTAAAAGCTATGATAACAGGATCTGGCATAAATTTAACTCACTGCAATATCGGCACTTTCCATTTACATGTAGCGCAAAATAAACTGTAATCGTCCTGTTTATAATAGTTACTGTTTTGTATTGAAATATGTTATATTACTTAAAATGTATATTGTTTAATTAATAAAATCATAAATAAGTTACGAAAAAATGACAAATTATTTTGACATTTGTTTTATGTTCTAGAACGAAAAAGACTTTGGCGTTCTAGAACATAACTAAAAGTATTTTGTAGCTAGGTCACAAAAAAGAATTAAGTGTTGTTCTTACACTGAAAGAAATGGGCTTATTAAACTGTTTATCTAGAATAATGTGTGTAGCGCATATTAAAACTTTTATAACCAATATACAACTTTTATTAAAAAAAGCAATCATCTCCATAGTCATTATTCAATCAGTTTAACTGGAAGGTGCTTATTGTTATAAACTTTATGTTCCAATTGTATAGTAGGGAAGATTTGTTGTATAAAGACCAGTGTCCGAATTTGTATATAACAATTGTATTAACAAAATTATTCGTTCTTATACTGAATATGTTTCCGTTTTTAACGTGTAGAACGCATCTTATAATGGTTAAGTGATCGTCACCTCTCGGTGCATAATCGGTTATGATCGTTGTTAAGTTATATTCATAGTCTTGTAATAATAATCATATGTCAGACCCGAGAGCGAAGTGCGCCGACTCAATAAGAAACCTGGCTATTCCAGCCGCTGATTTAGGGTTCGCCGCACGAGCTCATCCCTTCTAAGATTTCAGTAGCATGCTATGCATGAAGCAGAACGGTACTCAACTATCTTATACAGTCCACTTTTATTGTCCATACATGTTCAATCATTGTCAAAATAAACACACAAAACCACAACGTCTTTATTATCTTTACTCAAGAAGAGAAAATACAACAATCGTAAAATTTCCGACAGTCCGCTGTGCATCGACTTACACACGTCTAGTTTGATGAAAATGGACAGTATATGCACATGTTTTGTGGGATACATGATCATATCGCGTTGTGTGAAATGGAAAATTATTATGTAAGTATCTAACTGTTTTATGGCTTGTAATTGTTTTGTTTTTTCAAATGTAAATCTTGTCTAAATCTTAAAAATTATTATTTTGTAGGTCCTATTAGAAATCGCTGATGTTAAGTTTTACATAAGATGGAGGAACAGAAGGTTAACGGTGACAAAGAAGAGCATGGGTATAAAGTCAATCAACCAGAGGAAATAAAATTATATGGAAAGAAGCTCAACCTTTCTGGGGATGCTTCATTCTTAAGGTGGAAGAGTTATAGTGCAAATTCTCATGTAATACAAGAAAATACGGGTGCATCGTTGCTAAGAAAATAAACTGGACAGTTTTGGGAGCGATTTGTCATCATTTTTAATGCTTAAAAGTATGTTTTATGTATGTTTACATTAGAACCTTAGCTTGTAATTACAGTTATCCAATAAAATTTCTGAAAACTTAATGACATATGTTTTTAACTCATACAGAGTATACAACAGTTTAATACATTTATTATTATAAAACTTATAACCAGTACTAGATGTTCTAATAACGATATGGAACACTTTAATAACAGTTATTGCTATTATTTCGTAAAGGGTATAAAAAACGTTGTATACTAGTTATACAATAATTTAATAAAGAATAAGGTTTATAGTCACTATACAACTGTGCTAGCAATACGCGTTTTATATCCAATATTCACCTGTTTAACTGTCACATATAGTATACAATGGTCTTATAATGGTGTATAGAATTCTAATAAAGAATAAAACGCATTTCTTTCAGTGTAGTTGTGATTAATTGTACAAAGTAAACTGGAATAAATGAATTTACTTGAAAAACTGGAAAGAATCAATAAAGGGTAATTTTTTTTATTTATTTATCGGCTGTAAAATGTTAGTGATACGTGATCTGTAAAGATATAACTGTTGATTGCACTTGAATACTGGTTGTTTGTTTTGTTATATTTCAAAATTATTTTGTTATATTTCAAAACTATTTCTTCCTATACTTGCTTTTGCGACTTTAATTAAAAATCTACTATATATTTCCTATAGCAAATTGAATATGTATTTTAGGAAGATTTTGAAATATAAGTATAAGGTAATCTTGCTTAATGATTTTTTTAGAACTATAAAAAAATCATTATTTTTATTTAGTTTTTGAACTGAACTGTGGTAGATACGTTTTTTTTTTCTCTAATAATTTTGTCACGTTTTCCAAGTAAAATGTTTTATTTTTTTTATGTGTGTATGTATTGTGTGATGAATTTGCCTAAATTTCGAAAATTATTTATATTTTAAATATCAGTCAAAATGAGTGTTAAAACATCGTTTAATAAATACAAATACGATTTTGACTTCCACACAAAAGTGGTACTTGCTGGGACAATACAATATTTTGTTTAATTTTCCAACTGTTGGGTCTTGATTTTCTTATTATCAAAAAAAAATACTCAGTTTCTTTACTTAAATATCGCGTACAAAATTAACCATCTACATTCTGACTATTTTCACAGAAGTGAAAATAAAGTACGGACCTGAAATATACAATTTATTTCCGGATCTGAGAACAAAACAAATGTTTTTCAGTAGACCCCTTTCTCTCCCCCCTCGCCCTAACGCATTTTTAATTAAAAATAAGTGGTTTCAGGTAACTAATCTGTTTGAAGAAAATTTTCCTGTTACACAAAGGTATGTTCCTGAGGCAGTTAAGATAGTGTGAATTAGCGAACTTTAAAACACTATTCACAATATTTCTTTGAATAAAAAAAATGGAAAAAACAACACAGCATCTTCCTGGAACTACAACACATCCGAATGGACCAAGTAGAAAGCACAAACAAAATACGCTCCTGCAAGGTCGTTCCTGTAAGAAATCTGTATGAATGGAAAAACCTGCGCTTGCAGCCGGTCGCCTGATGGTAAAAAAAAAAACAAGTGGAGATCTCAGAAAATCGTTATCACGATTCACACGCAACTGAATAATATTACGACACATATTTCCAAACGAACGACGAGTCAGATCTTGCATAATGGCGCAGGACTACTTAATCCTAGGCCGAATCCTGACAAAACGGGCGGTTCCAGTTGCGCAATATGTCGAAGATGCATCACTGACTGACTGTACGTGCATATCCTCACATGATTACGCGTGGCGAAGCTTTCGATTTACTTCAGTGGGAATCGCGGTAACTATGAAGTACGATGGAAAAACAAAAGTAGAGGCAGTAGAGTCTACTAAGTAGACCATATTTCATTAGATGACATGCAAAACTGTTGAAGAATTTGTAAAAATTTCCACAAGTTACCCTTTTAATAAAGTTGATGTTATAACAAATTACGTTGACACATAGTTTTCTATGTCTATGTCTATTTAATTAATAAAAAAGAAAATAAATTCATTTTGAACGAATATACAGGGTTACAACTTTTTAATTGTCCACTAAAGGTATCTTTCTTAGTTTAAGAGATACAGAAATGGTTAAAAGAGCAAATATGTGCAGAATTTTATGCCGATCACGCATTGGTTTTTAAATTTAGAATATTCCGAATAGTTCCGAATATATTCGAAAGAAACTAATTTTATGCTATTCCTTTTTTTTATTCGAATATCTTCGAAACTATTCGGAATTTCCTAAATTTCCTAAAAACCAATGTGTGATCGGCATAAATTTCTGCACATATTTGCTCATTTTACCATTTTTGTATCTCTTAAAATAAGAAAGACACCTGTAGTAGACAATTAAAAAGTCGTAAATCTGTATAGAGGTACGTTACATTTTAACTAATATAAAGAACATTTTTTAGCATCACATACTCGTATATTANCTATGTCCAATGTGTCAGAGCCAACTTCGACCACGTTTTTATTTGAACGCTCGTTATAACTAGTATGTAGGTATGGTCTTATGCGATTTAAAAGCTTGACGCGAGGTTTATTCCTAATTGGAATTATTATTTTAAGGGGTAAATTAAGGAAATTACGCTAATGTTTAGCTATCAAAATTAAACGTATATACAAAGTTTCGTGTTTGTGCTACTAACCGTTGAGAAGTGCCATCGTGAGAAGACAATCCTGGCTGCAACATCAGATTATTTCTATCATTTTAGTGTATCGTCATCAGAACTGAACAATCATGCAAAATTTCAAAGTCGTAAGTTTAGAGGAAGTAGTTTAAATTTAACTTGCAAGATTTGAACTAAACATACATACAAACAAAAATACATGTGAAGTTAAATAAAAGCTTGATAATAGAAAGGAAACACCCTGTATAATAGTTGCTATATGGGTAGGACACACAGAAATTTTATTTAGCTTAAATGAACCCTTAAGATGTTTTACATTTAGATCGAGGTTTTTCCCATTTTGCAAACAATGGAAACTGGACATTATTTTAATCAAAATAATTTACAGATATTACACAATACTCCCAAAAACCCATTAATCCCTTAATAATTTACAGTATTTTTAAATATTAAGACATGCCAAGTTTACTAACACTAATTTATCCAATTTACAAATACAATTTTACTCTACTGTAAAAAATTTATATTATTTTAGGAATTTACTTAGCCATCCAAAAAGTGGTATATTCTTTTGATCAGACCATATCGTTTTCGGACTCGCTGAACACGAATCTAAAACCAGTTTGGCGCCAGCACCGAGAAAATACCCTCCCTTCCCACCAATCCTCAAAAAATTAGTCAAAACAAATATGTTCAATATTATGTACGAAAAACAGTCATAGAACAAACAAGTAAGTAATATCGAACAAATAATAATTGAATTTACCAAACTTTGACATCAATGCAAGAAACGGAATCTGTAGTTCATCCTCAAGACAATCGTTTCATTTGTACGAATAGTTTGTTCAGAACTTGTACGAACAGACATTGGCACGAATTCGCACACTTGTCAGTGTAGCCGCCGCTTTAGCCGGATTCGTTTTGTTTCACATTCCACGAGCAAAATGTTAGAACAACTGTAATAACACACATTTCGTTAAATTCGCCGAAAGGTGGAAATTCAAGACGGGCATTGTGGACGGTGAAAGTGACGGCCAACAACAGAACATTCCTTCGTTAAACACGAATTTAGCAATTCTTAAACCATCATCTTCACATTAGGATACTTTATTATCATTACCATTAACCGCTCCAAAGCAGTGGCGTAACAGTTGAGCAGTGGCTGCCCATATATATGTCCAGCGTGGAACAAATACTATTTTTTTTATACAAATGTGATTTGAGTTCCAACAATTTACGTTAATCAAATTCCGAAAACCGAAATTCTAGTTTGATAGCAGTAATATGCTTTTCTAGAAAACGATCTTTCCTGAATTTTGTATATCGTTGACTTCTTGGGTTAGTCATTTGTGGTTAAAATGAGTGGTGAATGCATTATTCAGTAATTATTACTCGGATCTCTGCCTCTTTCTTTGTCTAATCGTAGAGCAACCGTTTCTAAGGGTATATGAACTCTTTTGAACCTTTCTCTTTTAAATCAACTGCTTCTGAGTCACCAAATCACAAGGGGACACTTGATTTATCCCTTTCTAATGCATGTAAGAGTATTTCTTTGCTCTGCCCCTTGGAAATTTTAAATAATTTCTCTTTCCACAACGCAAAAAAAGTTTGTAATATTTCTTGTACGCTAAACCTCTAAATATAACTTTTTAAAGACGCAATGTAGTTTCTAATTGTTCTAAAATTGTTTATTCTTAAATTGGTAAATGTACAACAATTTAAATGTTTCTAGATCATTTCTAATGCCAAGGCGAGTAAGTGAAAGGCCTTTCTCCGTGGATTTCTTCGTTTTTTTTTCTGAAAAAACACAAATTTTTACCCATTTCCACTGTTTTCATGTCCCAAAATCACTGTATTTCCACCACTTGAGCTTCTCACGACAAGAATATGTCGTCAACGTCTTCGCATTGCGAAAACATCCGCTTTTCATCGGGAACGATTACCCCCACCCCCTCGACGAATCTTCCAGTGGCACGGTCTGTTATAAACCGTTTGAGATCCGCTGGCCTCCCGGAGAAGCCCGCAGCCAGCGTAGAACTGTTCAGCCGTTCAACTTTCTCCGGTAATAGCCTCCTCGATTAGCGTACAGCATTGTCGGCTCGGCAGAGCAAAGAGTGCCTTGACGATCTCCTGGCAGAGTGGTCCGCGTCGCGGCTGTTTTCGCGAGCGTCAAGATCCGGGATCTTGCGATTTTCAATTTTTGTGGGAACGGTTATGAGTGTATCCGAGTAGGCAGTGGTTTGTGGTTATTGTTTTCTTTTATTGTTGGGACTCTGGTTTGGTATCGAGATGGGGTGCGATTTTAGGTGAGTTTGAGGTTTTTTTAAGGTGTTTAGATAGCTAGGTGGGTTTGTTGCTGTTGCAATGATAGTCCGGGGTTTGGCAATACTCGAATGACCATAACACGTTTTTTTTTTTTGTTCTGACAAAACCCCGGTTTCTCTGTTATCGGATGATGAACGTTTCTTAACCAATTAAGTAACCCAAACTTTCTTCAAAATTTCTATTTGCTTTGCGATCCGCAATTTTTTTGTTTATTTTAATTACTTCGAAACTGCACAATTAGATAACAGATTTTTTATAACTTATTCCCCATTTTATTTATTTAAAACGTTGATTATCCGTTTAATTTTTATCGATATTAAAATACCATTTCCAAAAAGCATGCCGGATTTAACTTGTTATGTTTATCAGCTAAAATCTACAGATATTAGTGGAAAAAAGTTGACAAACTTGTTTTCAGCCTGAACAATGTCGATTGTTTATGGACAAATTTTTCGTATGTAAATTTTTAGTGAAAGGTCAAAACCGGGGTTAAAAATAAAATTTAAATCACTGTTGTTGTTCAGACTCTTGTGAACATATAATTTTTTATCTGTCTCCCGTTGTAACAACCTCTTCAAAAAGAATATCTCTGGATAAATAACACCGGCATTCAAAATAAAAAAGTGGTCTGTAAGTAAATGGTTTCGGTGAATTATTTACACACTATACACCTGTTGTGATATGACAACACAATTCTAGGAGAACAAATGGCAATACCCTTGATTGATTGATTCGACTCGATAGGCTCTAAAACACCCCCAAAATTTTGAGTAATTGAAAAAAAATAGTGAAAAATCACCGAATATCACTTTAGTGAGCTAAAAAAAAAAATCGAAAAGTTTGTTCTGAACTTGATCGAGGGGGTTTCTACTGAATACAAATCTGAAGTCTTTCAAGCTACATCCACCGAAATTTTGTAAAAATCGCAAAATAATGGCGAACAATAACCAAAAATCGCGAAAAATTGTCAAAAATCGCGTTAGTGAACGCAAAAATATTGGCAAAAAATTTGTTTTGACCTTGATCAAGTGTGCTTTTTTATGTATTTTGAAACGCTGTGTTCGGGTCTAAAGTCTATTAGCTGCATTCTCCCCGGATTTTGCAAGAGAACGCAAAAAAATATCTGAAAATGGCAAAAAATCGTAGTAAAAAGAGTGAGAAAATTTTGGAAGAAGTTTTCTGGATTGGATGAAGTGTTCTTCTCAAATATTGTAGAATCGAATTTGAATATAAAGTATGCTGAGCCTCATTGCCAAATAATTTTGCAAAAATATCAAAATATCACAAGAAAAATGGAAATTGTGAATCCCAAAAAATCTTGAATAAATGTCATGGATATGAATTGCTTCCAAATAAATTCGACTGACTCGAACCAGGCTTTCTTTGATGTTGCTCTTACAGTTTTTGCCATTTTCGGCTATTTTCTCGGGTATCTTTGCAAAATCTACTGAGGCATACAGGTAATGGACTTCAGACATAAGAAAAACGCATGATCAAGGTCAGAAAACAAATGTTCGAACATTTTTGCTCTCATTAACGTGATTTTTGGCGATTTTTCGCTATTTTTGGTGATTTTTCGCTATTATTTTGCGATTTTTGCAAAACTTTGGAGAGGACGCACCTTAAAAACTCCAGATTTGGATTCACCACATCAAAATACTAAGAAACCCTCTTAATCAAGTTCAGAACAAACATTTTCGATTTTTTTGAGGTCACTAACATGATATTCGGTGATTTTTCACTATTTTTTGTCAACTACTCAAAATTGTGGGGGTGTTTGAACTAAACGGACTTCAGATGCACATCAAAATATATTATAAACCCTATTAGATCAAATCATAGGTACATATCACTTTTTTTTTATTATATCACACTTTCAGCGTGAAAAAAGTCATAAAATAATTCGATTCTACTGAACATCGAGTAGAAATGTTCATTACTTTGTTTTCTTTCAAGAAATCCCTCTCTACGGAGCTATTGGTAGAAATTATTAGAATATTATACAACACGATACATTAGAAACGTAAAAATAATCTACTAATTAATTTGTGATGAACGTTAAACGTTAGATAAACCTAATGGATAACTTTCTAAAGTTGTTTTGTTTCTTATTTGCGGACTAAGGAGGCAAAGAAAGAGTACACTGCTTGTTCTATATCAATACCTCCTTCTCGCTCTCCAGATCTAATCCCCATCAAACCTTTCGTACGTCCTTTTACATAGAAACGCCTGTATTAAGGTAACTGTGTCAGATACACCAAAACATTTCTATTTGGACACGTGTATTTGAACATTTCGCAACATTAACGTTGTTTGAATAAAAGTTATGGAAATCAAACGCAGGCGGGTATGTAGATTTTATGTGTGTTCGGTCTCACTTTCGTTTTCACCTAGCTTTTACGCGCGTTTTTATAAACCGTCAGCGCTAGAAATCTCTAAACCAGGTAATTCATATTCCGGCGCTGTCTATACAAACACGGATCATTATTTTCTATACAGGAAATGGTATAAATGTTCAAACGGGATTGCTGTAAATTTTACATATTCGTACACCTCGCATTAACCGAAATTTCTATACCAGTGGCGTACCCTTCAAATAAGCATTTCGCATGGAAATACTATTTAGGTCGTTTCGTCCTTGTCTCCTTGTATAAAGCAATGTTTATCGGTCCCATCTTCCATTTCCCAACATCAAGATAAAATATATCCAACTATCTGTCTTCAAAGAGATTATATCAGTACTCAATCGCATTGGGTTGGGTAAAAGATGAAGAAATTTCTAAGATCTCGTGTAGCATAGTAATTCAATGCAGTGTTCCCTCGCGTTGAGATTAAAAAAATTCGTTTCTCCTCGCCCACGGTAGCCCACACGGCTGTGACATGTTTTCAATTTCTATGAGAACATCAGCTAAGTCAGTGCAGACCATAAGCCACTCGTGTTACTGGTATATCCGCAAGCGAAACACATTAGTCATAATTTTGATATGCTAATGCTGTTTTTGTACGTTTGTTAAATTCATGCAAATATTTCGGCAGTGCCACTGAAAAACTGAGTAAAAGGAGGGTTAGAGAAACGAATTAAATAACGTCATTTGGATCTTCATCACTGCCGTTAATGATATTTGATGTGGGTTATTCTGTCATGCATTATTTTGTAATAATAATTTTATTCAACAGTTGCAGTTGTGTAGATATTTTATAGGTTTGCTTTTTAGTGATTAAAATCAAATTTCAATGAATAGTTACTAATTTTTTTTGATTACTAGTGAAATAAAATAACATTCCATTCTTGGGTCCAAACCCAAGAGTCCCATCAAATTATCTTTTCAGAAAAAATTTGATGCGCTGAACAGGGTCCTGTAGTCAAAATTTATGACCTACCAATGAATTTCGGAGGAAGGTGAAATTTTTTAATGAAAACTGTCCCAAATGTGGGTCAAAACTGATTTTTTTCCTAAATTTTTTCCAAATATACAATTTTCGTGGTATTTTGACGTGTTGAAATGTACTTTTGACCTTGATATTTCTCAGAAAATCCAAAATTAGTGCTTTTTTACCTGAAAATTAAAAAGGTTTTTACTGTTACTAATTTACTAATAAAGAAATTATTATTTTAATATTCAGGTATGTAAAAGAATAAGTAATTTTAAATTTTCTAAGAAATATCGTGGTCAGAGATACATTTCAACTCCTCAAAATACATACTACGAAAATGATATATTTGCACAAAAGAGTGACCGCGAAAATCGCCCATTTTTTCACAATTCGCAGAGAACTAAAGAAAATAGATAAAAATATATTTTTGGTCTCAAATTACTCGTCGTAAAAAAATAAGATGAGCATAGCTTTTAGCTTTTTGAAAATTTTCAAAAATCACCCCTATTTAGGGGTTGAAAAGAGGCCCAAAATAAAGAATTCAATATTACCAATAAATATAAAAACTATTAGCTTGTGAATTTTTCTATCGAATGGTTCTTGATACAAAAAAAGATTTATTCTCATGACTGAAATAAGCATGTTGAATTAGAAAGTCCACCCTTAAGCGTGCTCAGGGGGTGGAATCATCAAAAATAGAGAATAGAGAATATCAGAAATAATTGTAAAAATTCCAAAAAAATATATTAAGATAATTCACATGCTAATAGTTTTTATATCAATTGGTAATATTCAAATTCTTCATTTTTGGCATTTTTTCAACCCNATGATGAATTAGAAAATCCACCCTTAAGCGCGCTCAGGGGGTGGATTCATCCCCAAAAATAGAGAATATCAGAAATAATTATAAAAATTCCAAAAAAAAATATATTAAGATAATTCACATGCTAATAGTTTTTATATCAATTTTTAATATTCAAATTCTTCATTTTCGGCATTTTTTCAACTCCTAAGTAGGGGTGATTTTTAAAATTTTCAAAATATTAAGAGCTATGCTCATTTCAGTTTTTTACGACAAATAATTTGCGACCAAAAACATATTTTTATGTATTTTTTTAATTCTCTGCGAATTGTGAAAAAACGGGCGAAAATCAGGTTTTCTGCGATCACTCTTTAGGCAAAAAGTTTTCACCAAAATAATGGATTTTCTGAGATATATCGACGTCGTGGGTCAATTTTACTAATTGCATCGTATTCAGCACCCCAAATTACTACGAAAATTATATATTTGGACAAAATTTGGAAAAAAATATCGGTTTTGCCCATATTTGGGCCAGTTTTGAACCAAATAGTGGATTTTCTGAGAAATATCGACGTCGTGGGTAAATTTTACTAATCGCATCGTGTTCATTGCCTCACTATACTACGAAAACGATATATTTGGACAAAATATAGGAAAAAATCACAGTTTTGACCAATATTTGGTCGTATTCACCCAAAAATTTAACTTTTTTCAAAAATTGATGTGGAATTTTGACTACAGGATTGAGTTCAGCGCATTGTAGCCTTCGGAAATTGTAGTAGGCCTCTTGGGTTTGGATTTTTTTATGTGCCTGTGTTATTTACTAGTGTTTACATTAAAATGAAAAGTTGCATTGTGAAATTGTGTTCCTCCACCAAGACTAACACAAGGAGGCTCATTTTTTTTGTGAGTCATCATTCTATCATTATTAGCTACTGTAATATTTGAGCAAGTAGTAGAAGAGGTAGCGTCAGCAGTAACCGCAAAAAAAACAGTAGTAGAGGTGGCGTTAGCATTGTTGTCTTCAAAATTTTCTTCCCGATCTTGATTTTCTGTTGAAGAGAATCTTCGACATATCCTTCAGTTACTTTGTCGCTTTTCCAACCTCCAGAACCCTTCAAAATATCTGTGTTTCTGGATTATCTAGTTTTAGGAATCTGGTAATATGTATTTGTGGGTATTTTTTGGAATGTTTTAATGCCTACAGATTGAACGGTGATTTTCATTGTCGGTAGTTGAGAAATACTCGGCTGGTTGTTCTTTTTTTTGGACGCAAACTTAACTATTTTCGGTACTGGCTAATGCCAAAACCATCACTTAAAATCATGAAAGACCGCTTCTTGTGAATGTCACTTTTGACGATCGTCTAAATCAAAGTCAAAACAATTATTCATGACAATTGATCTTGACAACAAGACTTGACTGTTTGACTTTTCAAAATATCTGTTCAATTTGTTTCTCGTTAAATAACTGCGACTGTTCAGCAAAACGTCGTATATCACTCGTGAGAGCAAAATGCTATTATTCGCACTTTTATGTATAGCAGAAAAAAATACAGAATTGACTGATAACCGAAATACAAGTCAATGATTCCTCAAGTTGGCCTCCTCATCCGCCAACACCCCGTACGCGATCAATAACCACCATCCGTCGAGGTGCGATATACTGGATGTGTAGCATGTTTCGTAATTGGTTACATAGAAAGCAGGCTACGCCGTGTAATCATTTGTTCGCACACTCGTAACTTCCGCGAAAAACAAACGAATTCTCGCATTTCATGAATAATTAATCTAGTGCGTTTTGCCCGATACAATATTCTCTCCTTTCCTGTGGGACGATTGCCTCACAACATCACTGTTGCTCCGGTAATAACTTGCGCAAATATCCAAGATCTGTTTTGACAACTTAATTAACAAATTAATAGATGCAATGGGGGAAAACGTATGCGAGCAGGTATAATCTTTTTTTTAAACAGGAACTGAAAGAGAGGTAACAGCGTTCTTTGTTCGGGAGAAACAAAAAGGAAACCGAGAGTGGCGGACATTTACTTTTCGAACAATTCATAACTGTTGTATTACGCTGAGCGTGACATTGCTTTAAGGATTAATTCTAATGCGTGTAACGGGGGAAAAAAATATCGACGAAAACAAAAGGAAAACGTTGAACGTGTTGCAGAAGCGGAACAAAATGGTACCGGGATTTTTAAACTTGTGTATGATATTTTTGTATCACAATAGAAATTGCACAAATCACAAATAGAAGAATAAGGAAAATGTATGTGATTTGGATTTTATCTTTAAAAGAGAAAATAGGAAAAGTTTGAGTTTTAATTAATAAATTTATTTATTGTTGAAATTCTAATGCGAGAATTCCCAGAAGAAGATTGATAGTTAACTTTTTACAATGCATTAAAAGAATTTTAACTTTTTTCCGCTCCGCAAGATAAGTATCGTTTTGAACTAAAACTTGAGCTAATTGACTACTCAACTATGTTCCAATTTTATCAACTAACTGAATGAAAGAATTTTAAAAAATGTATTAAACTAAAAATATAACATCCTGAAGAGGAGAATCTTCTTTTGTTTTTGTTAACATTTGTGAGAAATTGCCAATCTTTATAAGAATTCCTATTTGTACTGCAACTCTCAAAATTTTTACATTAAGGGAGTTAAGTATGCAATTCGTGGAGTAGATTCTTAACACATTTATTTGTTGGAAACACTTTATTACATACTATCAGTTACAGCTACAAGCTTAATTCTTACACTGACGATGAGGGATCCGATCTGGTTATTTAAAGGATCCTTTATCGTTTACAAATTTGGATGTTCGACATATATAAACAAAGATAAACAGTTTATGTATATTTGTATAACTAGGGTCTGAACAAGAGATATTGTTTTATTATTAGGAAATCCAAGTTGTACAAAACAGTTACTTCATTTCATATCAGTTTGATGGCTTGGATACACTTACTATTTCCTTAATTAAGCCCGAAATTGATTAACAAATGAAAATAATTACTCAAAATCCATACCGCACTGTTTAAGGCGTCAGTACTTAAATCGATGTGTCGATCTGCCCAGGTTTCGAATTCCGCGGCCCGTAGACCGTAGATTAGCTATGCTTGTACGGAGGATTGGCACCCTCTGTGCAGGGTGGAAGAATGTTGGCTTGGGTCAATGTGAGAGATTGACACCGGTTGGCATTTGACCACCCCCCTAATTAATGAGGTTTTCCAGGTTTCCCTCATTCCTGCACTGAATGGTGGTTAGGGCCTACCAACATAAGTCGTTCCTGGGCGCAAATGCGGCCTGCGTAATAATAATATGCCGCCTCCTCTCCCGCACAAGTCTCCGACTTCTGGGCTAA
>NW_019416299.1:797318-815418 GCF_000390285.2 Anoplophora glabripennis
CGAATCCGTCAATTAGGAGAGCTCTGGTGGTTGTTTAAACATTGGTCGAATTTTTGTACTTATAAACAATTAGAATAACTTTGTGAATATTCAATCAAATCAAATTTTTTAAAGCAGGTTTTAAAAGTTCTTGGAAAGATGCTTCTATAAAAAAAACAGATTGATTGGTCAATTAGTTATAGCCGATCAAAGTTAACCGTCATTTACACTAGATGTACATGAAGTTTTCTTGAGCCAAGTATAAAGGTCCTATACCCAATTTAAATACACCAAAAAAATTCCCTAAAAAGTATTGTTTTTTAACCCCATTTTTGCGATTTTTACCGTAATAATCATGATTTATTCTATTTGTAACTAGTCATGTTTTGTAAAAAAATTTAATTATAAACATTTTTTTCCTCTTCCATTTTCGCCAAAAATCAACTCTTCAAATGACACATAATTAAATATTTTTTAACATATTGTGCCGCGAAAAGTTAAGCCCAGTTTTTTTTATGCGCATAGAAAAATTTCTAGTGATATTTGAAAGCCAAAAAGCCAAAAATCTCCGTGGATATACGATTCACCCAAATATGGCTTTTTGAAAGAGATACCGTCTGGACTATGTAGAATTATTATTGTCAATAACGAGCGACGTTTTGATATTTGTTGTAACTTAATTTATTGAAATAAATCTCAACTTACCGAAATAACAACATTGATTTCTTTTTGGTGAGCAAAAAGTTTGTCGATTGTTACCTTTGATCATTTTTTGCTGAACTAATTTATAAACTTATTATTTATCGACAGTAACCGAATTAATTCCGCATCTTTTTGTTTATTATTCAATCAACTAAGAGTTTCGATTTATGCTCTAGTGGCGGTAACGAAATTTTGAAATTTTAAAACAATATACTATATTAAAGACTAAGTGCTTTTCGAACAAAAATATTAGACACATTGTTGTTGCTTTTGACGAGTACGATTTTGATACTTATTTGCGGAAAATTTTATCTATTGCCCGTTCTTAAGAATATTGGTCAAATATAGACATCTATTTATAAAAGTCAGGCTTATCTTTGACCTTTACGTTTGCCCAAAACCACTTTCATGCAACTAGCTAAAAATAAACTATATTTCTGTGGATTCGCAAAATACTATAACCTATAACTATTATTTATGAAGAAAAACCACAATGATTCTATCGATTACAATAAATCATTATCGGTTGCACCGGTATCGTAACCAGCGTGTTATGAATAAAAATGAATCGATGACATTGAGATTCCCGGAATGAATCTGATGAGTAGATTTCGAAAAATCGGTATTTCCCTAACAGACACCCATCACCTGCTGAAGCGTGCTAGGCACGTACACAGGTATTTGTGCCGTCATCTTAACATACAGAGTATCGCAAAATAAACCTTATAAGAATTTTATATAGGAATGCAGCCAACAGTGCTAAGGGCTGGTACTCGTATATTAAGAACACTCAAGCTCTCGGAAATGTTTATTTCCTTTCTCAAGACATCTATAAATAATAATTGACATATATGTTAAAATAATAAGTTATAAAAGCTTATTACATTATTGTAAAACATGAGATTGAATTATAAAAAACTAACAAAACCGAGAGATACAAGAAACATTGTTAAAATTTTTCCCATTCACTTAATATTAAAAACATTATTTAAAACAATTTTGCAGTCATTACAGTGTTAAGTGAATTATAAAATGAAGATAGGAGCAATATCACTGAAATGTGAACTAATTTTTTGCACATTTCTTTATCAGAACACGTTCTTTTAACTTAATATTTTAAACTAATATTCAAAATGATGAAAACTACCAATCAATGAGGTTAAAGAACAGCTTGACAGAAACAACTAGCATTGTCGACTACAGTACCAATTGAAAACGGAGGCACTCCAAGTTATTCACAGCCTTTGGAAATTCATTGAACGAACCATCTCCGGAAAAATACGTGTATTATAGTTAATTTCCTTTTCTAAAACTGTGACACCGTTAAAATTTGTAACCACGCAAAGCTAATTCGATTTTCGTTTGTCCAAACTACTCGGAGAAACAATTTACTTAGCTATTGAGCAACAAAACATAACTAACTCTTACAACAATGATACAGAAGCGTGGTAAATGATATGCGTTGCTCAACCTTCAAGCTGGCCTGCAAGTAAAATCCTTAGTTCAGTGATTTTTATCAAAGAACCCACATACGTAATCACGCTTTACTGTAGGCCACTAATTGAAATCTTGCAATCGATGACGTTTGAGTGTTTCAATCTTTCTTTTTCCTGTTAAACGGTGTGGAAGTGACTAATGTTTGTCTGTCTAGCCACCCTCTATTTCGTTATCTGTTCCACTTTTACTCTCGAATCTAATTTGCAACAGCTGCTCCGTAAGAAGGAACCTTACATCACATTTCGCAAGAGCAAGCATTTCCCCATCCTTTACTAGTAACTTGAAAAAAAAAATGTATACTAAATCAAAACTATTTTAATATCACCATGAACAGATATTTTAAAATGTAATAAACAAACAATTATTACACTAACCACCGTAGTTAGAATACTAATTTACTAGGAAATTAACTTTACAAACAGAAAGCACATACATGCTTTCCACGTAGCAAAGAAACTCCAAGTTTGAGTTATAAAGTAGGTACATACATTACAGTGCATTTAATGAATATCTTTACATATCAGGAAGTTTTCAATTAAGATATCTATTGAAATAAAAAGCCCATAAGTTTTCTAACATCTTCTCAACACGATTATTAGACAGAAAATTTAGTGATATTTTGATTTGGACACAAACATTCATCATTTATTAGTAGTTTTACGCAGTCATTTTTTTCCCATAATTATTATTAGTTTTCTTTTTCCCTGATAATGACAAAATATCCGAAACTCGTAAGAAAGGGAAATAAATGTTCAAACTGAATTAAAAAGTTAGTTTTTAATGATTGATAAGGAGTGGTTAAAATTTTATGTACAAGACTGCCAAGATGGTGACGTCGACGATTGTCCATGTTGAGCCATTTGCTTTCTACAATTTTGTGAGAAATATTATCACATTTTCTTAATCCATGTACAAGTCGACAACATGAATTTTGAACTTTTTGAATTCTATGTTTTTCTTGTATACTAAGGCATGGACCATAGACATAATCACAGTAATTATAATAGTAGAGAACGAGTGACTCACATAACATAATTTTAAGTTTTTTATTCAGAATATGACGACTACTATAAATTAATCTAAGCGAAGAATAAGATTTTTGGAGTAATGTTTTCACATGCTGACTGAATAGTAAGTTACTGTCAAGAGTCAATCCCAAATTTTTTACATTGTCAGTAATAGGAATTGGGATACCATTGGAATTATAATATTAAAGTTGAGTCTTAATATTTTTACCTCTTTCTTAGTACCAAAAAAAATTATTTATGAGTTTAATTTTAAATTATGTTCATAATCCAGATCATTAATATCAAAATGATAATATAGTTGAGTATCATCAGCAAAAGCTTGTATTTTACATTGTTGAATTGATTCTAAAATGGAAGCAGTGTAAATTATAAAAAGTAAGGGACCCAAAATTGACCCCTGGGGTACACCAGAAAATATTTCTAAACTATTAGATAAAATGTTATTAACACATATCTGTTGAGATCTTCCATGTAAATAATAATTAGTAAGATCTAAAGTCGCTTCATCAAACCCATAGTACTTAAAATTGGAACAAAAAAGGTTATGATTAATTGTGTCAAAAGCTTTAGAGAAGTCCAATAAAACTAAAGCACTAACTACTCCCCTGTCCTGTGCTTTTATTAAATCATCAGTGATGGTAATTAGAGCAGTTGAGGTACTTTACCATTTCCTGAAGCCATGCCCCTGCTCTGTGTAGGTTCTTATGCAAAACAACCTGTATAAATTTCTATTAAATGCTTGTTAGAATGCACAATTAGTTAAAGTTTTGTGAATGTTGTGTGGAAGAGTATTTCTTTAATATTTTCAACGTATACTGTTGTCTTTGTAAAAAAATTAATGTATAATTGAAATTTTAAATAAACTCAAGTTTTTTAAACCCCAATTTATACGCAATGGTGAGAAGAGTACTTTACCCAACAGGTAGGTATATAAAACACTGACAGCGATTTAATCGACCGCAACAACTGAGAGACCAAATAATAAAAGGTAACTATTTGTAAAACCGCACCTTTCAGAACCACCAGTAATTTAGATTTATGGCGAACGGGTCAAATTAAAATAGACCACTAAGTGTGGAATTTAAATTTTTTTCACGCCGACGCACAGGATTGTGCAAAATACCAGCAGTACGCATTTGGCCTGATTATTCGCGTATAATTGCAGTCATTATGCCATAGGACGGTTGTGCAACTCGAGAACACATGCCGCTGCCATCCTCCAGGCCCGAGACTAAAATGTAGGCATCAAAATTATCTCTACTTTACACTCTATAGTCGAAGATGATCAAAAAAGTATGCCTCACATTAAAATCTATTTATTTTTTATGTGAAAATCCCTTTGATTCACTATTAAAATATATTTGTTACACTGAGAGAAACATTAGTTTGCATTAAATCATTTATGGTCGGTCAGTTTTCTTTTACTCCTACTTGACATGTGTTAAGTATATACAGGGTGTAAGAATTTTGACTGCCATTACTTCAGCGTGAGATAGAGTAATCATAAATGAACAAAAAAGTTGTAGGTATTACAGGGGCGTAAGATTAACAATTTTCAAAATAAAGCGCGTATTAATATTGGGGAGTTTTATTACAAGGTGACAACAGTGCTTAACCTAACGCTACACAGCTGATGCACGTGTGCACGTGTCCACGTGTGCACGCGGCAGACTTGTCCTACGGAAAAAATGTAAACAACTATTATTGTGAAACATTTAGTAAATTTCAATAAAATAAAATGTATCGATTTTGTAGTAAGATAGTGTTGTGCTTAAATTTTAGCTCGAAATTGAGTAATTATGAATCTCTTAAAACAGGAACTTAACTTTTAATTAAATTATGAATTTGAAAAAATATGAAATTAAAGTAGGTACCCAAAGATTCACGTCGTCCAAATAATCATACGTATTAAAAATAATTTAGGTACTTACCAAAAAGCAAAATTCAGTAATTTTTAAACGCACAAGTACAAAACATACTACAACGTGCTCAAAATCTCCGCCACCATTTTCGATGCACGCACGGCACCTTCGAATCCAATTTTCGTGCAATCGCTGGAAAACACCTCAAGAAAAGGAAATAGTGGTACGCAAAAAACACCCAGACACGGTCCAATTCCAGATACCAACTGAATTGCTTATTGCTGGACAGATTATTACCTCGTGTTAATGTTAACAGTAAAATCCAAACATTTTTGAATTACCTACACATCAAAACTGAAAAATGTTATGAAATACATTAATTTAAATAATTCTACAGTGTGTCCACGGATAGAGTGCACGTGGGGTGTAAATGACAAAAAGTTTTTTTGAGTTGACATTTGAGCTTCTGGGCATCACATCTGCTTGGCCTTAAACTAGGAAGTTGAAAAAAATTAGTCCAATTAATTAATGTACAGGGTGTTTTTACGATGAATTTTCAAAAATTCAAGAGTAAAGTACCTTTGTTTTTAAAAATATCAAAAATATTTACTAAAGTTATTAAGAACTAAAAGTTATGACAGATTGTCAATTTGATCGACCAACTTTGTTTTTTTTTTACAACCACAAAATGCAAATTCCTAATTATTTATTAGAGAAAAAAACTTAACTAATATAATAAACATAAATAAACAAATAATATAATGGTTAGGTATTCAAATGTGCTGCCATCAATCAGCACATCGCTCAGCTTGGTAAATTCTGTGTAGGCGTTTTGGATTTCTTGAATGGGGATGGTATTAATTGTATCTTTTATTCTTCGTTTCAATTCAAATAAATCGTTATTCAACGGGGACCCAATTATTTGTTCTAGAGTTAACATTTCTAAATCAGCAAAGTTGATCAAAATACTTTCAACGTGTCATTTTGACATATGGGATTGACAACTTGCCATTGCTTTGAATCCAGGGAGATTAAAAAAGAAAAATAAAGAAAAAAAAACAAAGTTGGCCGATCAAATTGAAAATTGACAATCTGTCATAACTTTTAGTTCTCAATAAATTTCTTAAGTAAATATTTTTGATATTTTTAAAAATAAAGATACCCTTGACAATTTTTTAAAATTCATGGTAAAAACACCCTGTGCATTAATTAATTGGACTAATTTTTTCAACTTCTTAGTTTAAGGCCAAGCAGAGATGAAATCCAGAAATTTCAACTCCAGAAATTTTTGTCATTTACACCCTAGGTGCACTCAATCCGTGGACACACTGTATATAAGTTCAATATTCAACAGTCTTGAATTGTGTAAGATTTACTTTTCATTTATTTAATTTAAATCTTACACTAACTTGGATTACTAGACAAATATTTCTCAGTGTAGGAAACGCTATTTATATTTTTCTCCTCGAACTAACGTAGGTATCAATGTTTTCGTCTTTCCTTCACAGATAACAATAACAACAGCGATACTCAAAAAGTCCAACGCCAATGACACTGACGTCACCGTTTATAGTTGTTTTGATTCGTTCGAAAATAATAAATAAATAATAAATGAACGATCGGTTGCCATCCAACTCCGATAGTGACACATTTATTTACGCGGTTCGCTAACTGTTCCTTCGGAAAAAAAATGACCCCATTAATGGATATGCTAATTTTAATGGGCACACATTCCGTCTGATAGTTCTACATATCTTAGCGGCCGCTCGGAGTAGATCTTTCAAGCGTGAAACCGCTTTGCGCGTAAGCTCACCTTGTCTAGAGGTTCGATTTCGGTCGATTCGACGAAGATGAGGATAGTTTATGCGATTTTGGGTCTTGGAAGCGAAGCATTTCCTTGGATAACTGCGATAGGTCACATTTATTAAAGTGATTATTCAGAAATTGTAGTCATATTTAGTTTTGTAGTTGCTTCATTAGTACCAAACCGTAAAAACACTATGACGAAAAATTCAGGGACAATTGGCAACATTCCTTATGCAACACTGTTACCTGTTGTATTTAAAATTGTTTTGAAAATTTAATTATTAAGCTGCTCCCAATATTCTTATTATTTAATTCATTCAAATTACTGAGAATAATCTAACGAATAACCATAAATACTTAAAAGTTTCAACGTATGCAGAGTGTTTCTATTTCGAATCCTAACTAGACATGTCATTTCGCAAAAACATAAATTTATAAACGTCGAGTTTCGTGTCAATGTCGTCCATGTTTCGAATGTGAAATCAGTTGTCTCTGAGGTCGATCTTCCCTTAGAAGGCATGGGAAGACCAAAATGGTAATAATTCTAAATCATTTTTAGGCAACGCTCTCATTTATAAATAATGTAATAACAATTGTACTTATACACTTACAGAAAAATAGATTGCGACATTTTGAAGCAACTGTTCTTAACAGACGAAACCTATTTCTAGAAATCAATCTTACTTTTTTTATATTCCGCACCGTCAGATGCCACGAAAAGTAAAAGCCAGCGAGATAAGTAACACTTAACGACTACGTAAAAATTAATTAATGCAGTTATGCGGTTGAGCTAATACTCAGAGTGAGGTGTTACGAAATCCGCATACTGGGTGTCCCAATATTCCGTGTACAACGAGCTCAAAGATATTTGAAAAAAAAAAACAATTTTTCCTGGTCAACTTTGATGTTCTCTGACGGCTAAACAGAACAACTTACGATATAGACCAGGGCGATCTGTCGAAATATCCCACTTCTTGGATGTAAGAGGGGGCAAGCAATTTTTTTTCTGGATTACCTTTAGTACAACTCGCATAATAAAAGTGTAGATCCCTAGATCTGGGCGAGGTCCCGAACATTTTCAAAATTGCAAAAATGTTTAAAAAAATACCTATTATATCTGAAGAGGAAAAAAGTTTTAAAATTGAATTTTGCACAATATACTGCAAGTTAAAAATGTTTAAATTTATTACCGATGTTGCAAAATAGCAATAATTGATGACAAAAAGGCAAAATAATCAAGTTTTTTGGATAATTTCTTAAAAATATTTTAATTGCTCCGAGGGCAAAAAACTTTAGAGTATAATAAAACAACACACCAAATTTCATTAAAATCGTTTTCGCAAAATAATGTTTTGAAAAAGTGACTCAAAACACGAAAAGTGGGGGAGGGGGCTTTCGCTCCGAAACTGAATTCGGAGGTTCAAAATGAGAAGATACGAAAAAAATTGCATTATCTCGGCTTCTAATAGCTGTTTTACATTGACAATTTATTCATCAATAAATTGACGAAGTTCTTCATGAATTAATTCACGAATTTATTGGTAAACAGTGTGGTTTTACACTGCTACAGACTTCATCAAGTTTTTTGACGCATGAATCAGTTCTACCAACGAATCAAAGAAGCAAATAAATTTCAAAAATGTCACCTTTCCACTCATAATTGTAGTGATACAACAGCGGTACCGTTCTGACACATATTATATAAATATTAGTTTTTNAATTCAATTTTTCAAAAACCATTTGAAAGGTTGAGAGGTCTTTTCTATGTGAAAAAATTTTCATGTACGTACATGTTTTATTTGAGGCTGTGCAAAATTTTGAAAATTCGAAAAATTTTTTCCAAATTTATTTCAAAAAATTATATTTTTGCGAAAACTGTAGAACCGATTTTAATGAAATTTGGCGTGTTGTTTTATTATACTCTAAATTTTTTTTACCAGAATTAGAATGCCTTGAGAGCAATTGAAATATTTAAAAAAAAACTATCCAAAAAGCTTTATTATTTTACCGTTTTTTTATCAATTATTGCTTTTTTGCAATATCGTAACAAATTTAAACATTTTTTAAATTATAGTGTTGCACAAAATTCAATTCTAAACTTATTTTCCTCCTCAATATTCTTCCAAAATGCATAGGTTCCAAGATATAACTAAAAAACTCGAATAAAATAGGTATTTTTTAAATTTTTTAAACATTTTTGCAATTTTGAAAATGTTCCGGACCTCGTCCAGATCTAGGGATCTACACTTTTATTATGTGGATTGTACCGAAGGTAATCCAGAAAAAAATTGCTTCTCACATCCATCTCAAAACAGATCCGCCCTGGTCAAATAGAGATAAGTTTAATCAGATCTGTTTATTTTGACAACAAAAAACTTTGGTAGCTGCACGTACAGAGAATATTCGTACACCCTCTATCTATTAAGATGCGTTCTGCCACAGCATTTTCTATTGTTTCTCATTTTCCATGCAACGTTCCAAAATCGGGTGGGCGTGATATTCCCGCAAGAATTCGATCGTGGCGTGAGAACCATCACACATTCCCCGGTGTAAATAAACAATATTTAACCGGATTAACGAAAACAATAGCAGAACGCGCGAGATGTATAATTGGATTTGCGAAGTACGAGCTTAAATGTAACCGCGAAGGAAACGCCGGATCATAATTTAATAACTGCTATCTGGGAAGGCTAAATAACAATGGTCGGGCGGACAGAAAATGGGTCTTACATCGTTATATAAACAGTTATTGCGATGGGCTGGTGAGAAACCGCTTGAGAAGAAATGAAACGCCGAAATTTAACATTTAACGCTACCGTTTTTAAATTATGACGATAACGTGCTCTATAAAATTAAAATTGTTATCAAAAGTATCTGATATTGTATAGTCATACCTTACTAAACTTTTTTTCTCGTAAAAGTTACGAAATTACACCAATTTAAAGGATTACAATTGTCAACGGAGTTAATTTGAATACCTATACAATTTTATATCATCACACCATATTTTAAAAATACGTCAGTGATATCATTAATAAATAAGGATGTTAAATGGTAACGGTCCAAGTATTCACCCTGCGGTACGCCCGATGGAACATCTATGTTCGTAGATTCATGTCGTCTGTGTTTAACAAACTGGCATCTATTCTCCATATACGATTACTTAAAATTTAGGAAATTAAGTTGGGCAGATGCTTCACTAAACACATTAACAATCAATAATGGTCCAATTTCTCAAAGGGTTTGGAAAAATCTGTAGGTATAGATTACATAAACTAATGTAAAAGCAATTAAAGGAGCAAAAGAATTTTCGAAATTTTTCCGTGATTTTTGACAGACTGTATTTAGGTGAAAAATGGTCGTGTCGTCAATTAAAAAAAAACATTTTAATGCTTTAATATTCTAGTTTTTAGATCTTTCGGTCGAAATTTTTTAGGAGTTACGGTTATCATGCAATTTTAAGAAATAGCGCGATACTTTTTGCATTGCACATGAACAAGATAGCTTGTTTATTCAGCTTCAATTTCCTTTTTTTTTAATTTCGATACGACAATTTTTCATGGAAATATCGGACTTTTAATGGAAAAGGATCCTTTTGTCTTCAATCATCATTACTCGGCGACAAATGGTCGTACACTGAATTGAACGGCAGTTTCGAAAACTGGAATAAATTTCCTATAACGTGCTGCAGCAACTTTTCGGGAAAAAAATGAAAGTTAATGAACAGAAGCATAGAACGAAAAGCCGAATCGTGCTGGAAACAATTGGATTTTGTTTTCTTCAATGTCCGGAATGTTTTCCAAAAAAACAAAAAAAATTGGAAAATTTCAAAAAATGTTTCGAAAATTTTACAATTTTTTTTTTCATCAATTTAAACGTTATTTGCCATAAAAATGTGAGAAAATCTCAAAAAAATTTTTTTTTCCATTTTATCATGATTATGAAGTGTTTAAGCTCAAAAAACGTGACCCTTTAATTTTTTTCAAAAGATTGACTGTTTGAAACAAAGAAACGATTTTCTAGATCTAAATGAAACTTCACAGGGGTATATCGAACTGTAAAAGTCATACTTAACATTAGTCATTTCGTGAATATTTCTAATTTAGCCGTCAAATTCGTGTAAAAGATGAAAAATTTTTTTTCTCCGAGAAGTTACGACAGCATGTTATAGGAAATTTATTCTTGTTTTCGAAACTGACCCTCAATTCTCTGTACGACCATTTGTGGCCAATATATCGATGATTGCAGACAAAAGGATCCTTTTCCATTAAGAGTCCGATATTTCGATGAATAACGGTCATATCGAAATTTAAAAAAAAAAGAAATTAAAGCTGAATAAACGAGCTATCTGGTCCATGCAATGGCTTAGCTGAAAAAAATTTTTTCAAGTCCGTAGACTCGGAAAAAGAAAAGAAAATTTGCAAAATTTTTTTGTCTCGCTACTTCTTAGAATTGCGTGATAACCGTAGCTCCTAAAAAATTTCGACCGAAAGATCTAAAAACTAGAATCTTAAAGTTTCAAAATGTTTTTTTTTTAATTCCCGATACGACCATTTTTCACCTAAACACAGTGTAATTATCATGTATTATTATTTACTTTACAAAAAGAAGATTGTTTACAGGGTGGTTAATTGTATAATTTTTACGTAAATTCACATTTTTCGCTTATAACTTTTTTCCGTTCATTCCGTTAGTATAGTATATTATGTTACTAGGAGTAGAAGGCGATCATTATGTGTTGAGCCCAAAAGTTTGCTCGCCGAGGCGTTAGCCGAGGCTGAGCAAATTGGGCAAAACACATAATGAGCCTTCCACTCCGAGTGACATATACTATTTTTTCTTCAAACGTGAATATAAAAAATTACTAATTTTGAAAATTTATAGCGGATANACAATTATTTACATATTCCAATAACATAACCTCATTACTGATCTGAGGGTGAAAATCTGTTGGGTTGGTACTTCCGAACTTCACGAAGAAATTGACGAAAATTAGAACATGCTCTAATTCGTCAAGAACTTGATGAATAAATTGATGAAGTTATTTGACAGCTGATTTGGTCCATTACACTTGTCCAATTTCTTGATGAAACGACTTCATAATTGATCAATAAATTGTCAATGTAAAACAGCTTTAATGGATCAATTTCGATCTTTTTTTTAATCCGATGTCTTGCGAACCAAGGTATTCGAATATCGTAATGCCGACTGTCTAACTTGCAGATATTTTGTTATAAACAAAGTTTATTATTTGTGCATTAAATATACTGTATATTTTACCCTATGATATTGCATTTTTTTCAATGAAAAAATTTATTTACCTATATATTTCAACACTGAATATGAATGTATTTAGTTATAATTATAACAATTATTTAAATAAATTTTGTTTAAACAAATTTATTTAGAAATTAATTTTTTTGTTAAATACAGATAAAATTAAGAAAAAATAGTACTTTAAAATTATAATTTTTGAAAAAAACTAAATTGCGAATTGATAAATGTAATCTAAATCTTTAAAAATAAAAAAATACAGTTAACTTTAAAAATTTACTGTGGCCGTCCTATCAACCTAATTCAATTTTTCAAAAACCATTTGAAAGGTTGAGAGGTCTTTTCTATGTGAAAAAATTTTCATGTACGTACATGTTTTATTTGAGGCTGTGCAAAATTTTGAAAATTCGAAAAATTTTTTCCAAATTTATTTCAAAAAATTATATTTTTGCGAAAACTGTAGAACCGATTTTAATGAAATTTGGCGTGTTGTTTTATTATACTCTAAATTTTTTTTACCAGAATTAGAATGCCTTGAGAGCAATTGAAATATTTAAAAAAAAACTATCCAAAAAGCTTTATTATTTTACCGTTTTTTTTATCAATTATTGCTTTTTTGCAATATCGTAACAAATTTAAACATTTTTTAAATTATAGTGTTGCACAAAATTCAATTCTAAACTTATTTTCCTCCTCAATATTCTTCCAAAATGCATAGGTTCCAAGATATAACTAAAAAACTCGAATAAAATAGGTATTTTTTAAATTTTTTAAACATTTTTGCAATTTTGAAAATGTTCCGGACCTCGTCCAGATCTAGGGATCTACACTTTTATTATGTGGATTGTACCGAAGGTAATCCAGAAAAAAATTGCTTCTCACATCCATCTCAAAACAGATCCGCCCTGGTCAAATAGAGATAAGTTTAATCAGATCTGTTTATTTTGACAACAAAAAACTTTGGTAGCTGCACGTACAGAGAATATTCGTACACCCTCTATCTATTAAGATGCGTTCTGCCACAGCATTTTCTATTGTTTCTCATTTTCCATGCAACGTTCCAAAATCGGGTGGGCGTGATATTCCCGCAAGAATTCGATCGTGGCGTGAGAACCATCACACATTCCCCGGTGTAAATAAACAATATTTAACCGGATTAACGAAAACAATAGCAGAACGCGCGAGATGTATAATTGGATTTGCGAAGTACGAGCTTAAATGTAACCGCGAAGGAAACGCCGGATCATAATTTAATAACTGCTATCTGGGAAGGCTAAATAACAATGGTCGGGCGGACAGAAAATGGGTCTGACATCGTTATATAAACAGTTATTGCGATGGGCTGGTGAGAAACCGCTTGAGAAGAAATGAAACGCCGAAATTTAACATTTAACGCTACCGTTTTTAAATTATGACGATAACGTGCTCTATAAAATTAAAATTGTTATCAAAAGTATCTGATATTGTATAGTCATACCTTACTAAACTTTTTTTCTCGTAAAAGTTACGAAATTACACCAATTTAAAGGATTACAATTGTCAACGGAGTTAATTTGAATACCTATACAATTTTATATCATCACACCATATTTTAAAAATACGTCAGTGATATCATTAATAAATAAGGATGTTAAATGGTAACGGTCCAAGTATTCACCCTGCGGTACGCCCGATGGAACATCTATGTTCGTAGATTCATGTCGTCTGTGTTTAACAAACTGGCATCTATTCTCCATATACGATTACTTAAAATTTAGGAAATTAAGTTGGGCAGATGCTTCACTAAACACATTAACAATCAATAATGGTCCAATTTCTCAAAGGGTTTGGAAAAATCTGTAGGTATAGATTACATAAACTAATGTAAAAGCAATTAAAGGAGCAAAAGAATTTCCGAAATTTTTCCGTGATTTTTGACAGACTGTATTTAGGTGAAAAATGGTGTGTCGGCAATTAAAAAAAAGCATTTTAATGCTCTAATATTCTAGTTTTTAGACCTTTCGGTCGAAATTTTTTAGGAGTTACGGTTATCATGCAATTCTAAGAAATAGCGCGATACTTTTTGCATTGCACATGAACAAGATAGCTTGTTTATTCAGCTTCAATTTCCTTTTTTTTTAATTTCGATACGACAATTTTTCATGGAAATATCGGACTTTTAATGGAAAAGGATCCTTTTGTCTTCAATCATCATTACTCGGCGACAAATGGTCGTACACTGAATTGAACGGCAGTTTCGAAAACTGGAATAAATTTCCTATAACGTGCTGCAGCAACTTTTCGGGAAAAAAATGAAAGTTAATGAACAGAAGCATAGAACGAAAAGCCGAATCGTGCTGGAAACAATTGGATTTTGTTTTCTTCAATGTCCGGAATGTTTTCCAAAAAAACAAAAAAAATTGGAAAATTTCAAAAAATGTTTCGAAAATTTTACAATTTTTTTTTTCATCAATTTAAACGTTATTTGCCATAAAAATGTGAGAAAATCTCAAAAAAATTTTTTTTTCCATTTTATCATGATTATGAAGTGTTTAAGCTCAAAAAACGTGACCCTTTAATTTTTTTCAAAAGATTGACTGTTTGAAACAAAGAAACGATTTTCTAGATCTAAATGAAACTTCACAGGGGTATATCGAACTGTAAAAGTCATACTTAACATTAGTCATTTCGTGAATATTTCTAATTTAGCCGTCAAATTCGTGTAAAAGATGAAAAATTTTTTTTTCTCCGAAAAGTTACGACAGCATGTTATAGGAAATTTATTCTAGTTTTCGAAACTGCCCTTCAATTCTCTGTACGACCATTTGTCGCCGAGATATCGCTGATTGAAGACAAAAGGATCCTTTTCCATTAAAAATCCGGTATTTCGATGAACAATGGTCGTATCGAAATTAAAAAAAAAAGGAAATTGAAGCTGAATAAACAAGCTATCAGGTCCATGCAATGGCTTAGCTGAAAAAAATTTTTCCAAGTCCGTGGATTCGGAAAAAAAAGGAAATTTGCTAAATTTTTTTGTCTTGCTATTTCTTAGAATTGCGTGATAACTGTAGGTCCTAAAAAATTTAGACCGAAAGATCTAAAAACTAGAATCTTAGAGCTTCAAAATGCTTTTTTTAATTCCCGATACGACAATTTTTCACCTAAACACAGTGTAATTATCATTATTATTATTTAGTTTACAAAAAGAAGATTGTTTACAGGGTGGTTAATTGTATAATTTCTACGTAAATTCACGTATTTCCCTTATAACATTTTTCTGTTAATTTCCACGAGAGAACAGTTTTTTTTCGTCTTCAAAAGATCTACAAAACTAGCCATCGAGCGTCAAAAAATATTGATTAGATCAAAAGTTATAAACAGAAGAAGTTTATTTATGACTTTCGAATTAAACATTTATAAACTGCGTTATTATTACCAGAACGTTTTGGCATCGCATCCTCTCATTCCTTATCACTGTCTAATAACTCACACGAAATCTGGAATCGGTAAGTTGAATAGTTTACAAGTTTATGACCTTATAAACAAATTAACTAATTATTAGTCTGGACGATCCCGAGCATCTTCCACAATCGCACTGATTTTTTTCATGGTAGATTTCATAATAATACATTGAACTCTATCATTTTTTTTAATTTCAAATTTGCAACCTGGATTTTTTTTATGTATTAGTCTTAGTTGCAAAATGGAATATACGAGGCACGAGCGTGATATAGTTGTATATTATCACATATTCGGAAAGCTTATGAAGAGAGCTTTAAGTTAAAAAAATCGTCAAAATTCGTTGATTGGGTACTGAACTAAATTTTGGCACGCAAAAATCTAATTTGATTGAACTAATGATATTGATCATTGGTGTGTAATTTTACATAAAATTTTTTATCAGTATGTATGTCTCTAATCCGGTGAATCGCGACGAAATTCTTGGAAAACTCCTAACGGTTTCGGCACCAGGAAGCCAGACGCATTCCTGGCCGAAGACGAAACGGACCTGTTGCCTCATTCGGCGGGTCCTTGGATAAATGTCAATGCTTCGGAAAAGGAAGTTGAAGGGCGCCACAGCCGACGACTTTAATCGCCGTCAATTACCCGTCACAGTTATTCGACAGCTTGCGCTCCGTTCGCTTTTTAAATTAATTGGAGTAATTCTCGTTAATTATTTGTGTTANCTATATAATATAAGTATTATTATACGCTTGAAGAAAAAAGTACTTTTTTTGTCTTCAAAAGACCTACAAAACTAGCGCTCGAGCGTCTAAAAATATTGGTTAGATCAAAAGTTATAAACAGAAGAAATTTATTTATGACTTTTGAATTAAACATTTATAAACTGCGTTATTGTTACCAGAACGTTTTGGCATCGCATCCTCTCATTCCTTATAACTGTCTAATAACTCATACGAAATCTGGAATCGGTAAGTTGAACAGTTTACAAGTTATGGCCTTATAAACAAACTAATTAATTATTAGTCTGGACGATCCCGAGCATCTTCCACAATCGCACTGATTTTTTTCATGGTAGATTTCATAATAATACATTGAAATCTACCACTTTTTTTTTAATTTCAAATTTGGAACCTGGAATTTTATTTTATTTTTTAGCCTTAGTTGCAAAATGACGCGCACGCGTGTGATATAGTTATATATTATCACATATTCGGAAAGCTTATGAAGAGAGCTTTAAGTTTAAAAAAATCGTCAAAATTCGTTGATTGGGTACTGAACTAAATTTGGGCACGCAAAAATCTAATTTGATTGAACTAATGATATTGATCATTGGTGTGTAATTTTACAAAAAAATTTTTATCAGTCTCTAATCCGGTGAATCGCGACGAAATTCTTGGAAAACTCCTAACGGTTTCGGCACCAGGAAGCCAGACGCATTCCTGGCCGAAGACGAAACGGACCTGTTGCCTCATTCGGCGGGTCCTTGGATAAATGTCAATGCTTCGGAAAAGGAAGTTGAAGGGCGCCACAGCCGACGACTTTAATCGCCGTCAATTACCCGTCACAGTTATTCGACAGCTTGCGCTCCGTTCGCTTTTTAAATTAATTGGAGTAATTCTCGTTAATTATTTGTGTTAAGCGCTCCTCAAGAAGGTAATAGTTAAAACTCGACATTGACATTCTTCAAGTCGCCTTGAGATTTCTTTTTTTACAACCGGTCTGATAGAACGGGCTATTAAAAAAAATGTGTATGATGAAAACATTTAAATTATTTTTATTAAATAATTTAATGCGTAAAAAGAAAAGAAATAAAAAATAGTTTGTCTGAAAAAAGTGTTGAAGCTGTTTTTGTGGAAAACTGCAACGGATTAAATTTTAGGATGCACTGCAAGAACGAGGGTACAATTTTCATATTCGGTAAATTTTTTATTTAAATTACTGAAAGAATGTACTTTTTCTTTAAAATGTTTAAATTCTTGTTTTGACGAGAACTGCGATAGTTTGTCAAAATATCACTGTTGCACATGTTTAAATACATGTTAGATATACAGGGTAGCCCATCGAAAACGTACCGCAAGGCATTACAAGGTAGTAAAGAACTTTTCGGCAAAATCCAAAAACTCGTCAAATTTGTTTCTGAGGGGGACAACTTTTGGCTCAAAAAGCATACCAAAATCTTCAACCCCCTAAGTGGGGGTGCTATCCCTTAAATTTTTTCAAATGGGAATGGGGGTCAAGTGAAGTATCTATGACGAAGTATCTATGACAACATTTCAACATAATTTTAGTTTAAACATTTGGGCAGGAATTGTAGAAAATGTGCTTGTCGGCCCTTTTGTTTTACCTCATCGACTTGGTGCTGTTGAATATTTGCAGTTCTTAAATGAGCATCTACCACCACTTCTGGAGGAAGTACCATTAAATGTACGTCAGGCCATGTGGTACATGCATGACGGGGCTCCTGCTCACAGCACTGTAGTAGTTAGGCGGTGGCTTAATACTACAGTG
>NW_019416299.1:816373-863735 GCF_000390285.2 Anoplophora glabripennis
TACCGTAAGTTTTGAAGTAAAATTAAATCGATTTTCGCATTTCTCGTCAAAAATATTGTTCGTATTTTCAAAGCTGCATATTTTCTAAAATAATGGATCGATTTTCAGAAAGTAAGAATCGATGTATAGAGAATTAAAAGCCCTTTCTAATGACCCCCCACTTGACCCCCATTCCCATTTAAAAAAATTTGGGGGATGGCACCCCCACTTAGGGGGTTGAAGATTTTGCTATGCTTTTTGCGCCAAAAGTTGTCCCCCTCAGAAGCAAACTTTACCAGTTTTTGGATTTTGCCGAAAATCATTACTACCCTGTAATGCCTTGCGGTACGTTTTCGATGGGCTACCCTGTATTTAATAATTGTTTTGTCGCTGTCGGTGTCGAGAACGTTTTGTTTCGACTATTATTTTCAATTCTACCAAACCATTGACATGTGCCAGGCGTTAAACCAAAACAATATATGTAATTACTTAAAAAAAAATATGTTTACTCGTAACATTGTTGTTCCCTTTTCACAAATTACCTTAATATCATTGTTTATTACAATCTGCTTCTCAAAAATACTGTTTAAGGTTATAATTACACGTGTTTACTTACTTGGCTAAGAAATTCTAGTTATTAGCGTTAAAGAACTGTTTTATTATTCAATAATTATAGTAATATGTTATTGTAACGATACAGGTTATGCAACGAATGAGACCAACAAAAAAAGTATAACAGGGAGTTGACTGCTAGAAATAAAAAAAATTGTCTGTAATATTAGCAATTATAATTGTCTAACGGATATTTTATTTTCTACAGTTTTTTTTTCAAATGCAGTCTATTATAACTTAAGTGAAATAATAGTTTTGCTTTTAAAACTGTTTCTAGTTTTCGTAAACATTTTTTTATTTTCCATTCAAGATTAATATCCTAAACTAACATACCTCCAAAACTGTCAAAACTTATCAATATTTCTTTACCGGTTAAATTTATAATAATTCTGAAAAAAAGCCAGTAATACTAGTTTTATTCTCACGGCAGTTGGATTGACACAATTTTAAATGATATGGTACAAAGAAACTAATAAACATACGGTATTAGCACTTTTACAAAAACTCTCCACTCTCATATCGATCCTCATAGTGAGGTACATATTAGACCGAGAAAGAGAAACAACATTCTTTTAAAGAAACCATCAAGTGGTTTGCTGATTTTAAACAACGCTAAATATTTCGACACCGCTGTTAAACTATGATCTCATGCTTAGGAAACGTTAAATGATTGTGTCGATTGGAAAATGAAGGTAGAAAGTTAAAGATCGCCGTCCATATTAAATTTACGATGTCTCGTAATTCTTAGATATTAATTTTCGCTCATATTTTTTCAATTGTGTCCGTTCCTGCAAATTTTAGACTCCTTTCTGTTAAAAAAAAAAAACATGTAAATGTGTATCTACGGTACTGTAATGTTATAAATAATATTATTTGGCACTTACCGGAGCTGTAACATTGTAGCCAGGTTATATACCTAATAGTCAATTTTTTGAGTCAAAGTAGTCTTCAGAATGTAACTTTCTTGGCTGCTTTATAGGAAAAGTAAAAGCAGGTCTTATTCTCGTGTCAAATTGACAACAGTAAAGTAGCAGTATATACTAACAGTCGGGTACTATTTACATAGGTATCAATTAACTTTCCAGCTACAAAATAGCCTTGAAAATTTAACTTTATTCATGGTTTTAGATATAAAAAAAAGAAATTAGCTCTACTACACAATCTCGAAATCTGTACCTACGTATGTTGTTATGTCAAATCGACAACAATACAGTTAATCAGACAGGTAATAGCTCAAAGTCAAAGTGGCCTTGAAAATATAACTTTCTTTACAGTTTGTGACAACAGGTCACATTATAGTACTAATCAATCAATATTAACTTTCCAGTATCAAAATCGCTTTCAAAATTTAACTTTCTATGTTTCGAGTGAAAAAAAGGGTGGCAAAATCTGTATTTGTCGTGTTAATTAACAATGTTGCAGGACAGAACTGCAATATATCAGCAGGTAATTATATTATAGCACTATACAGGTAATGGTTAGTTTCTAGTGTCAAATTAACCTTGAGAATTTAACTTTCGTGGTGATTTTCAACACGAAAATAAAATTAAGTGTACAAAAGATTCTCACAATCTGTTCCTTTGTATGTTTGCATGTCAAATCGGCAATCATATAGTACTAGTCATGTAATGGTCGACTTTCCAAGTCAAAATGGCCTTGAAAATTTAACTTTCTCGGCAATTTCTGACAACAAAGTAAAATCAAGTCCGTACAAGAACGTCTAAATTTGTATGCGTTTATTGCCATAGTAGGTACTAGTCAATTCATATTAACTTTCTAACAGCAAAATATTCTTGAAAATTTAACTTTCTGGGCTTCGAGTGAAAAAAACGTATCGGATTTTTTAAATGTTGTCGAAATCTGTATATACGGTGTAGTCATATCATAATAGTATATAATGATAGCTTTCCAACGTCACAATAGACTTGAAAATTTAACTTTCTTGATGGTTTTAGGTAAGAATTTAAAATTAAGTGTGTCTATGTGTATTGACGTGTAGAATCCATAACATTACAGTACTAGTAAAAAAATGCCAACCTCCTTAATTAAGTGGCATCGAAAATTTAACTTTCTTGATAGTAACATCATTACAGACTGGATTTATTATGAGTTTGATAGGCACATATAATTAGTCAGGTAATATTAACTTTCCAACCTCAAAGCAGCCATGAAAGTTTAACTCCCTAGGTCTCTGGTAAAGATATAAAACCAAGTGTATCAAAGATCGGCTAAGTTTATATCTAGCATGTGGTTTTTTATGAAACCGACAATATTTGTACTACTGTAATGTGCAAGTAGCCACATTAATTAACCTTTCATGTTAAAATAGTCTTGAAAATTTCCAATTTCAAGTAAAAAACTTTAAAAGAAATTAAGTTTTCTTTTAATTTTTTTTTTGTAATAATGTAGGTACAAAGCTTTTCGTGTGCGTTTAATCTCGTGATACACGTGTGTGCTGACCAAGAGGATAATTCGCGTTCAAAATGACGTAAACCAGACCCATCAGTCCTTGTGTAGCTACGAGGACGCGTCATGAAACGACGATTAAGATTCGCTTTTTTCGTAATTCCAGGCGAATCAAGAATCAATCAATAATAATTACAATCGTCGACGTTAAATTATTTATTAGTTTCGGTTCCGGGTACCGACGGATATTTTATTTTTTTTTATTTTTAGTACGTTTTCTCATGAATTCGACGTGCCGGGCAATTACCGCCATTAAAAAACGATTAAATTAGTTGGATAAACAATTGTTTTCAGCTGTTCAATATTCCTAAGATCTGTAATTGCTGACAGGTATTGTTTGACGCATTCGCTGTCCGAGCGAAGGCGTTCATGAAATTCTCTGCGTGATAATTTCTGACGATTTTACCAGAAATCGGTAAGAAAATTAAATTTTTAAGGCTATTTTGCAACAGAAAGTAGATTGTTGCTCGATCAATGACTCAATACAGTTATTACAATAGTACTAGTTTGACAGTAACCATCCCCCCATTTTTATGACTGTGGAAACTAATATGTTATCGTACATAATATTTAGCATCTATAACGATAAATTCAGCTTGCCGAAACAAAAAGTTGCGTCCAACTCTATATTTCCTGACCTACAACATTTAATTTTTACATTATTTTTTGTCAGATGTCTTTGTCTTTCAATGTTAAATTTAAAAATGAGCAACCAAATACACTCTCATACTCTCGAAAACCGTATTAATCTAACAATAAGACTTCTTTAACTGTGAAAACTAATTAAATAAATCATATTATGTATATCTACTTATCTAAGACATATGAGATAAATTTTCTTCCATAAAATTTACTTCTTCTAATGTATATACATAAATATTTTCTGGGGTAAGTGTTATTACAGTTAGGTACCTCTAGGTCAGGCCAATTCCGTCATATATATATTTTTTAAGAATAAACATGTAGTATGTAACTGTGTAAATAGTGGCATTGGTATTAAAAAAAAATTGTCTCCTATTATTTAAAAAAAAATGTGATAAATTCCTCAATTTAGAGGCATAATAGCGATTCCTTTTAGACAAATATCTAACATAAACATTTCAATTTACATATTTAAATTCAATTTTAAGATTCCAGCCTTGATTGTGTCCAAGCAGAGGTCGACTTTTAAACGTTTTATTATCGATCTTTTACGCAAAATTATTTTCGGGTCTTTTTAAAACATACCAATGTTTATGTACCAAACCTGTACGACCTCGATAGCTATTTAAATTGGCATGGAAATATTAGGTACTACGTCATTATATATACAGAAAAAAGCTATTATCTATAGAAAAAGTTCGTGACACATATCATTTTTGTAGTAATTAAATTATCGACAAATACAACAGGAAAATACAATAATTAAAATGGGTTAGTTCATGTATTGGCTAACGATTGGCAAGACGTATACGAAAATTTCTCAAATTTTTGCATGAAAAAAACAGTAGTTTTAACAATTTTTCCGATTCTACCTTTATTAAAATATGTCATTTTATAATCGTCGAGGTTTTTATTTAGGTATTCTATTTTATTTTACCAGTTTCTCAAATTTTTAGCTTTGGAAAAGAAAATAAAAAAGGTTTTTCTTCCAATTTTCCGGTTATATTTTTATTTAAATGTTATTTTTATACTCACTAAGGTTTCATCGACCAATTTTTTTTTATTTCGACTCGTCAAATTTATAGCTTTGAAAAAAAATAAAAAAATAGTTTTTTCCCAATTTATCTGGTTCTTTCTTTATTAAAATCTATTATTTTTACAGTCATTGAGGTTTATTCCAAATAAAAAATGTTCTTATATTGAGTTTCTTCAGTTTTTCTAATTATTCAAAATTTTAGCATCGGAAAATAATGAAACAGAGTAGTTTTTACAATTTTCTTTATTAAAATAGTATGTCATTTTATAATTATTGAAGTTTTTATTTCGGGTTTCTTCAATTTTTCCAATTTCCCAAATTTTTAGCTTTGGGAAATAAAATAAAACAAGTTTTTTCTTCCAATTTTCCGGTGCTCCTTTTATCGATCAAAAATTGTTTTTATTTAGAGTTTCATCAATTTTTTCAATTTCTCAAATATAGCTTTGAAAGAAAATAAAAAAAATAATTTTTACCCAATTTATCTGGTTCTTTATTAAAATATATTATTTTTACAGTCATTCAGGTTTATTCCAATAAAAAAATGTTTTTATATTGAGTTTCTTCAGTTTCTCTAATTTTTCATAATTTTAGCATCGGAAAATAATGAAACAAAAACATTAGTTTTTACAATTTTCCGATTCTATCTTTATTATAATATGTCATTTTGTAATTATCCAAGTTTTTATTTCGGGTTTCTTCAATTTTTCCAATTTCTCAAATTTTTAGCTTTGGAAAATAAAATAAAAAAAGTTTTTTCTTCTAATTTTTAGGTGCTCTTTTTATTTAAATCTTATTTTAAAGTTATCAAGATTTCATCGACCAAAAATTGTTTTTATTTCGAGTTTCATCAATTTTTCCAATTTCTCAAATACGAGTATAGCTGAAAAAAAATAAAAAATAGTTTTTCCCAATTTTTCTGGTACTTTCTTTATTGAAATATATTATTTTTAGTCATTGAAGTTTATTCCAATAAAAAAATGTTCTTATCTTCAGTTTTTCTAATTTTTCAAAATTTTAGCATCGGAAAATAATGAAACAAAAGCAGTAGTTTTTACAATTTTTCCGATTATATCTTTATTAAAATATTTCATTTTATAACCATCGAGGTTTTTATTTTGGGTTTCTTCAATTTGTCAAATTTTTAACTTTGGAAGTAAAATAAAAATAGTTTTTTCTTCCAATTTTCCAGTTATCTTTTTATTTAAATGTTTGAGTTTCATCAATTTTTCCAATTTCTAAAAATGTTTAACTTTGGGAAAAAAATTGAAAAAAAAAATACTTTTTTCCCAATTCTTCCAGTTCTTTTCCGACCTGTTAAATATATAAAATTTCACACAAGAATCTGCATAGACATCAATAAGTATGCGATGTCCCGAGAGAATACAATTAAAATTCTACAGGTAGGAATTTATGAAAGGAACTTTGAAAAAACGAAATGCAATTTACAATCGACAAAGAGAGTAATAGTGGGACCTTCACAAGTACCACTTGTATCCGCGATTTATTTAGCAATTAAAACATATCTTTATGGACGAATTAACCTCACTAAACAATAACGATAATTTAACCGGTGGGTTTTTCTTAAGACACACCGTACACACGGAACTGGGCGGTTATTGTGTTAAAATTTNAAATAGTTTTTTCTTCCAATTTTCCAGTTATCTTTTTATTTAAATGTTATTTTTAGTCATTAAGATTTCATCGACCAAAAATTGTTTTTATTTAGTTTCATCAACTTTTTCAATTTCTCAAATATAGCTTTGAAAAAAAAATTAAAAAATAGTTTTTTTTTTAGTTTTTCTGGTTCTATAAGATTTCATTTACAGTCAATGAGGTTATTCCTGAAAAAAATATTCTAAGTTTGAGTTTCTTCAATTTTTCCAATTTCTCAAAATGTTTAACTTTGGGAAAAAAATTGATAAAAAATACTTTTTTCCCAATTCTTCCAGTTCTTTTCCGACCTGTTAAATATATAAAATTTCACACAAGAATCTGCATAGACATCAATAAGTATGCGATGTCCCGAGAGAATACAATTAAAATTCTACAGGTAGGAATTTATGAAAGGAACTTTTGAAAAAACGAAATGCAATTTACAATCGACAAAGAGAGTAATAGTGGGACCTTCACAAGTACCACTTGTATCCGCGATTTATTTAGCAATTAAAACATATCTTTATGGACGAATTAACCTCACTAAACAATAACGATAATTTAACCGGTGGGTTTTTCTTAAGACACACCGTACACACGGAACTGGGCGGTTATTGTGTTAAAATTTTTTTTGTCGCCCGTTTCAATGGCAAATTTTATTAGTAAAATTATTATACTATGCGGATGATGAATGTTTACGAGACCCCAGCCTCGATCGATTACTTTCATTGATAGGTCGGTGGTACGCTTACAAATAAAAATTTTATGTAAAATTACACACTACAGCACTGGTTATTTCGACACCACAGGTCATGTAAAATTATAATTTTAAAATTGCATAATATATTATGCAAGTAAAATTACATGTATCTAATTTTAAATTTTTCCTATAATTCACCGAAAATGTAAATTTACATTATCTATTCAAAAAATATGGCGAATTACTTATTTTTGTAGGTTGATAGTACTGTCCTTGATATCTATGCACAGTTTCAAGTTAATATAGGTATTCAATTGCTGCAGAGCTACACTCGTGTGTTTGTAAACATACGAAACTGAGTTTATCGATTTCCACTGTCTGATTTTGCTGAGCAAAGAATTTGCATTAATAGGCCAGGAAATATAGAGTTAGACGCGACTTTTTGTTTCGGCAAGCTGAATTTATCACTATAGATGCTAAATATTATGTACAACAACATATTAGTTTCCACAGTCATAAAAAGGGGGAGGGTGGTTAATTGTATAATTTTTACGTAAATTCACGTTTTTCCATTATAACTTTTTTCCGTTCATTTCCACGAGAAAACAGTAAAATACTTTTTTTTCGTCTTTAAAATATTTACAAAACTAGCCCTCCAGCGTCAAAAAATATTGATTAGATCAAAAGTTATAAACAGAAGAAATTTATTTATGACTTTTGAATTAAACATTTATTTACTTATAAACTGCGTTATTATTAGGTACCAGAACGTTTTGGCATCGCATCCTCTCATTCCTTATCACTGTCTAATAACTCACACGAAATCTGGAATCGGTAAGTTGAACAGTTTACAAGTTATGGCCTTATAAACAACTAATTATCACAGACCAACAAAATTCCTAAAAGAGCAAAAACACTGTTTTTCGTCATATTTGAGGTTATGTAGTATGCCATCTATTCTGTTTGAAAAAACTAATACATTGAATCTAAAAGTACAAGGCTCCCTCCTTCGAATGCCGTTGAGTTTGCTCAAATATCTTTTTTTTCACATGTTGAAATTTTTAAGATTCTCAGTTTCTTAATATGCGAAAATCCACTAAGGATCCCTTAGACACCAAGAAGTCGATTGCAATTCAGAAACTTCATACCCATACGGTTTGTGGGTTTCGAGTTGGTGGGCTTGGGGTTTGTAAGCTTGGAGTTTGTAGGTTCGGGTTTTGTGGGATTGGAGTTTGTGGGTTTAGGGATTGTATGTATGAAGTTTCTGAACTGCAATCAACTGTTTGACGTCTAGGGGAGCCTTAGTAGATTTTCGCATATTAAGAAACTGAGAAACTTACAAATTTCAACATGCGATATCTCAACGGAAAAAAAAATTGAGCAAACTGAACGGCATTCGAAAAGAGGGAGCCTTGTATTTTTAAATTATATGTATTTAAAAAAAAAGAATATATGGCATTACTAAATAACCTCAAATATTGTTTTTTGCATTTTTAGTTTAGGATATTTCAAAAATCTGACGTGATCGAGCAATTCTGCGGCCAGATTCGGATTCAGCGCACCAAAATCCTTCGGGAATGCATATTAGTGTGTCTGCTTCTTGACCCTTGTTGACCTGTGATTAGTCTGGACGATCCCGAGGATCTTCCACAATCGCACTGATTTTGATGGTAGATTTCATAATAATACGTTGAAATCTATCAGGGTTTTGAAAACTTGTCTCTATTATTTTTTGATTAAAAAAAATTTCCATTCAAGAAACTTGATCCAAAAAAGGTAAAAAATTTCGTATTTAAGGATTTTAGCCAAACTTGAGATATCTTTACAAATAATTAATAGACTGAGGATAAGTATTTTCGTTTTTTTTAACCTCAAAGTATCACAAAGAAACTCTCCCAGATTTTAAGCCGCTGCAATTTTTCTTTCAGTGCGATCTGAATGATGGAAATTGTCACTTTTGCCAAAAATCAATGAAAGCTTAAACTTTCATTTACTAATTTTTTAAATTGAAAATCTATATTTTTATTCATCAAAAAAATATTAAATATCGACAAAAAAAGAAAAAAAACTTTTTGATACAAAATTTTTCGCAAATATATTTTTTTATGGAATTATACGAAAATACTTTTTATATTTAAATGATTAGTTGTGACATTTTTTTGCACAAAATGGATGATCAAAATACAATATTCTTTTACGAAGCATTTTTTTTAGTGTATTTAAATTAACATGAAAAAGATGATTTTGTTCTAGCACAAAAAAATTTTTCCTGGTAACTAAATAGATTGGTATGTTGTCAGTTGGGATATGTTAACATGTTTTTGACAGTTTTTGAAAAAATGTGTCTAATTAACCCCTTTTTTAAATTTCCATGAATCCTTTCAAGTTACTAACTACAGATTGCATGTCACTGACTTGTGTCATATAAATATTTAATCACAAAAATACCTATTGTTGTTGAATCAAGTAGGCGCTTGGCCTGCAATATTACGAATATTTCCTTGCATCAATTTCAAAGGTGTAACTCGCTGTATTGCCTTCAAGGTGATTAATATAGCACGCATGTAGAAATTATAGCCGATAAGTAATTAAATAAATTTAACCGGAATTTTCAAAAGAGCGCCGTTATTGTTTACATCCATTGTTATATAATAATCGTAATTAATTATAATTAATCCATTTGTATTCACGTTTTATAGCAGTTGCAAAATTCTGCATTGCATGCAGGAACATAACAACGTTACCTCAATAACAATGAGGAGACATGAGAAAAGTAGTTTCATTGATCGGTTCAACTTTTCATGCCTGTTAACATATTTAATTGGTTGCGGTTATTTTTAGCTTTAAAATATTTCGTATTAACAAAATTAATGCGTCTAATAAAAGTCTATCTTAAGTTACCTCGGTTTCTGCATATTAGGTGCAAGTTGCTAAATCCTGGTGTATAGTTACTAAGAAAGCTATTTCCATGAAGGTACCAGCATTGTGGTTATGTAACTGATGGTAATTAGGAGGGTAATTAATGTTTAAGAATGGTTAATTTATTACAGATTGTTTAAAAAGATAACTAATTACTAATTGTAATTGTTTAGTAGTTGAATTTTGGTGCCCAGTTTGTTAACTAAAAAAAAATCGTGTTCCGTTAAAGAGAATTGCGTGAGAAATGTGCTAAATTTAATTTTATAGGTAATAGGTACCTACCATTAGTTTCACGGATAACTGACAATTGCGCTTTCATTTTTATTGATATCAAGTAATTTTAATTTACCATTTAATAATTCACAGAGAAATTTGTATGCTAAATTCAGTTGTAAAGATCTAGGTAGCTTGATAGGAAACAGTTAAAAACGAAAAATTAAGTAGGTATACTTAGGTATTACGTCCATCAGCTTATGTGCATTTGTTTGGAGAAAATTAACAACTGAATATGATCGAAATCATTTGACTGAACTGTTTCCTACAATAAAAAAACGGATTGTTTTACTGAAATTTAACACCTTGTATTTCGAAAAGGATGCATTTGCAAACACATTTTGAAGTAGCTTTTTTCTTAGTTAGTGACATAGAATCGAGGTAAAGTTTGATCATGTACATCAGTTACGCTCGGTAGAAGTAATGAAGTTTCTGTTCTACTGCACAGTTGAAGTCTCCAGAGATTCCAATGATCGCAGAGACTAACAAAATTTAGTTAAAAGCGTCTTTAGACCAAAACAAGGCATGTAACTAAATATAATTCATTATCCAAGAAATATTTTTCGTTTATTTTTTTCACGATAACTCAATAAGGTACCTATTTAATGAAGCTTGGTAGTTTTTGTTATTGCCAACATGAATATAGGTACACTAAAAAAAATCGGTGTGAGTGAAAGCAATAAAGTTTCGGACTGAATCAATTGAATGAAATTATTGAGTACATTTTCGCTCAATATTGGGCATTTTGGTAATTTTACTCATTCAAATTCTTCACACCGTAAACTCGTATTTGGTGCAATTGTACCTAAACCAGAGTAATTCGAGTAATTTGAATGGTGCCGTGAAGATGGCACCTCTTACATATTGCTACCACAGTTGATAGGGGTTCGTTAGATGGGCCAGAAAAGCGTGATCGCCAGGAGAACAAACCTTAGCTGGCGGCGACGGGTCTCAGCTGGCGGGTCTCAGCCAGGACAGGAGGAGGCCCCGCGAAGTGAATTAATTTTAACACTGTATATCTTAATTTAATCATTTATGAGTGATTTATTTTCGTACTGAATATTTAGTTAACTAAAATCCAAGTCTGAGTAAAAAATGACTCAATAATAGTTAAATTTAAATCACATTAGAGAAAAAGTCAATTTTAAATTGGTTTTATATACTCAAAATAGGAGGAAAACTGACTCATTTCTGATGCAATTATTTCACTCAGTTGTATACTCATACTAATAGAGTGAAAATTTCACTCAATCGAGTTTGGACAGAAATTGATATACTATTGAGTAAAATGGAGTGAAATTTGAGTGAAATTTTTTTACAGTGTTTGATCCATGACAAGCACGTTCACTTGCAATGCGTCAGAAGTTTGCTCGGTGGCAGATTCTGTAAATGTTTTCTGTATATGTCTTGTTTAAGTAAATTTGGTCATTCGGGACAACCCATCTGCCTACCAGTTAGAATTATCATACCTACACCATAGTCGGAGCTAAGAAAAAAACACACACGATTCATGTGACATAACGAGAGACTCGGCGACATTCCTTTGACGCTTTTTTTTACGTAATTACCAGTTATTTATAGGTGCTGGAATTAGCATTCGTACCGAGAAATGTACGAGAATTACTTGTTTCGAGCGCGATTCGTTTCACGAACATAAGGAAACTATAAAATATGTCATGAAGTAAATTATATTATTACAGTAATTAACAAACTTTACTTTAAAGTCGATTTTTGTGTGATTATGAAATCGGTTTTTGAAGAATATTATTTTAGGAATATGTTAAGCTATAAAAAGTTTGTAACATCCCTTGAACCGGAAGCTTTCTAATAGGTACTTAATAAACGAATTGCAAAAATTAATAATACACTTATTTTTCAACACATAACTCAAATAAAATTGGAATAATATATTATCGTTAGCATATATTTACGGTTTTTCACTTTCTATCAAATGATATATTACAGTTTTTGCACGTTTTAAAAATTGGCCACCTGAGACACAACTTGCCTTTTTCCTGATAACACTAACTTCTAATACGATACCAATCGATTATGATAAACAAGTGAAAGGCAATTAGCGGAAAGGCAAGGAAGAAAGCCCGTAGCGTTTATTATAGGCGATGGCACAGATGATGCGAATATGAAAGGGAATGAATTTAGAGAAGATCTGGTTACATTCAAATGGCTGTGAAGAGGTGACTCTGTGTTTTGTTTATCGTTTATCGGATGAATCTTGGCGACATGAGAAAGTGAAAGATATGATTGCAAAGGCTGTGCGTTTTCGTTATATAGAGTGAATCACTTTAGGCGTCAGATTAGAATAAATTAGAGTAAGTTAAGAACGATGATCATTATAAAATTTATCGTTTGTAATCAAATATTTATTTGAAAACTCAAAAATGTCTTCGCAACAATATTTTTTCGAAAACTATTGCGAAATATTTTTTATTTCCCACAGGCTTAAACTCATTTGAGTTTAAGATACAGACATGTACAATCAAGAACACTTTTAAGTCATTGTCATAAATTTTCCATTTTTTTGCCCTTGAAAACCATAGGTATATTGATTTGTAGCACCTAAACACAAATTCACTAGCTACACTACCTGCCTTGGAAAACTTAGTTTTCACGCCAATAATCGACACATTTTTATTAAAATAGCTTAAAATTTGAAGAGGTTCACCATTTTCCACCCGATTGCCACTCCCGAAATTGTGGAATACCCGATCGCTTCTATTCGATGCACAAATGTCAACCTACACAACGACACCATAATCACTCCGATCGGACCACCCCTGCGCGCAGCGTTCGTGACCGAATATTTGTTTTACTTGATACCATGCTCCAACTCACTAGCCGCCACGTTTACCCGACCTAAATCCCTCCGCTTTATTTGCGGAGCCTTAAAAGAAAAAGTGTACTTTGTAAGTATTGATATCGAGGGAGAGAGGATTTTTTGCGTAAAATTCATTTATTCAAAATTTGCATTCCTGATGGGACGAATAGTAACAGTTATTTGTTTAACTAGCCAGTAAAATTCAATATTTAATGCTGCCGCTGGTATTTACTAGACGAGACGCAGCCGAGTCTATTAAGGCAGCTAAGGCAAATCTACTAATTAATTTCGCCGATAATTTTTTCGCCGATCAATTTTAATTTTATCATAATAACAAACAAAACTATCTATTTTATATTATTAAAATTGTATACTATACTACTAGGTAGTAAATGTGACACTTTAGTACCTGATAGCTGTCACTAAAACTACGCCTTTAAGGTCGATCGGCGAAAAAACTCAATTAAACAATTTTAAAATCAAATGGACTTACTAAAACACTTAGGTGCACTTCTTAAAAGAAGAAAAAAACGCATTTAGCAACCCGACTGTTTCTACCGACTATGTCCTAATATAGTCAATAAAGCAAAGAATAAAAGATACCTACTGTTACGTAACAAATGTCAAACCTAGTGATTAATGAATATCACTGTCAAATATAATTTCGGTTAAGTGAAACCATACAAACAAAAAAGCGCGCGGAGGAATGTTAACCGCCACAGAATTCGGCGTGTTGCCAAAACGTTGTCTCCGTCGTAGATTCCAGATTCGATAAACCGTCGCCTAGAGAGAATAAAGAGCGAAATCGAAAAAAGCCTCTGTTACGAGCGGCCACGTAATTTATTCTCGGCGAGCGTGGTTTTATTTTGTTTTTTCAGCGTCACTTTCACCGCCAACTTTCATTCGGCATTCCTATCAATAATCCCCGCTTTGACACGCGTCTGTGACGTTTCAACTGACCAGATAACAGGCCTCCGATCGGTTATCGACGACGTGAGGTATTCGCGTCCTCGCAGATCGAAAGATGTGGTCCGTTCGTCCCAGTCATAGTTTGATTTCAGAACGAATTCTTGCTCTATCATGCCCAATTAGAAGCCTTCGATCACAGATCTTTTGTTTACTAGATTCTGTATCGCCTATTTAAAGTCACTTTGGACGTTTAGTGGTTTTAAGGTTTTCACGGCACGTGCACGTACTTATATACAGGGTGTATTCTGCGTATACATGGTAATTCACTAAAAATGTCATTAATTTTAAGAACAGATAGAGAAAAATGGGTATAATACGATGGCGTGATTAAAAAAAATTAAATGCATATTTAAGCTGACAAAAAAAAATTTTCAAATCATTATTTAACCCCCTTTTCAGGCTGTTACTGACCGGCTGACGTCAGCCGGCTACGATATGAACAAAGCGACCTAGATGCAATGTTGCCATATTTATATATTTTCGCTCATATAAAGACAATAAATAAACGGTTTGCTCACGTCAGCCAATAATAATTTAAAATGCTATAAATTATTTTTTATAATTATGCAATCAACATATTAAATTGTTATTGTTGCCCAGCAAGAACCTCGAGGAGGTCTGAGCATGACTTGCCAAAAATCATTTTTTATTAACATCACAGTGATAATTTTTTAATTTGTTGTAAGCCTTCTACTAAAAATTGAAAGTAACGCGGCCCATTCAGATGTTCAGGTAGAAAATGCGGCCCAATTAAACGATCACCATATACTCCTGCCCATACATTGACACCGAATCTCCTCTGAAAGCTAAACCGACGAGTAGTGTGCGGGTTTTCATCTGACCAAATGTGACTATTATGGCTGCAAAGAAATTAGCTCTGTTTCACTTTAAATAAAATTTAATATTGAAGTCACAAAACCCCAAGAGTTCAAATGATTTAAATTTCATTTCATAACCATTTCAATTTCATTACAGAAATAATGACATAAAAAACCAACACTCACTAGATAAATTATAAAGAGAGGGTGAAATGTATGTAGTATTTAAATATCGATTGTACGTAATAGAAGATAAAAATACAATCGGACGGAGACAAATAAACAACTCGGTACGTGTTTCCGACCTAGGCTAACCTGTATCGAAGTCACCTAACCTTCTAATTTGCACGTGCACTAGGAGCCAGACAGAGTTCCGTTGCCAATCAGAGTGCCACGACAGCAAACAACTTATTCTAAAGTATTTTGACCTCGTGAATCCAAAAAACTTGGTCGCAAAGCCTGAAAGTGGTCAGTTTAATTGTTATCAACAAATTAAAGGTTTAAATGGCTGTAAAAAGTTTATTTTTATAGCTACTACACGGATCTGATCTGGCTCCTAGACTAATATGAACTGTAGTAGGATCGTATTCCATGCAAAGTAGAGCAAAAAGTTGTCGGTCTTTTATGAAAGGAAAATCGTGTCAACAAATTGCATGTAATGAATAAGGATGATTGTTTTCGAATGTACGGTTATTACAATTTATCATTTATAATATTATTAACGTTTTCACGTTTTATAATTTATTATGTTAAATAATGCACAGTTTTAGTATTTCTATTTATTATTCTATATCCAGTTGCGTATAACCAAAGTTTAGATAATAAATATAAACTTTAGTGTAAATCTAAACTTTGGAGTAACCTAGGTAGGTACTTATTGTTTTTGAGAAAGCAATACTTATGTTTTTTACCTGATTAAAATGCCAGCACGAGTAAAACAACATTCATCCGTCCAGAGCACTTTGTTGATAAAGTTCTGCTGCACTTCGATTTAGGAACCAATACAAAATTCAAGACGATTGGGGAAATCAGCTGCTTCTAAAGCTTGAACTTTTTGAAAATGTGTTACCTATGTTAACACTTTTGCGGGAAAAATACGGAAGATATGGAGGGTAGTAGATTTGAATAAACGCTTTACATTGTTGATGGTTTTGTAACCGTGTGTAGTGTATTTTGTATATTCGGGTATTTAGTGTGCCGACTTTCGAGAAGTCAGGCTTGTTAAAACATTTTGCACCAAGTTAATACAATTATTAAAATTAGTTATAATAAAATGCAGCATGATCCTTTATTTACTTGCATTTTATTGGTTTCGTACATATGTATCCGTATACTAAAGCGGATTAATTAAATGTGAACCACAGATTATGACGTGAACTTGGCAACGCTGTTCACTTCAGCTGACGATTTGTTCGTGACATTACGTTACAAAATTTTCCGAGCATCCGGGCATCTGGTAGGGCCGCCCTCTTAGCGGGAGTTATGGGTTGATTTTCTTCATTTTTAAGTCGAGTAAAATTTTTTTTTCCGATTGTCTGCCTTTATTAAGCCTTCCGAATACGAGATTAAAATTTATGACATTATGACTGAATCACCCTGCATATACAAACATCCATTACAATATCGTAATAATTTGTAGAATCCCAAAAATCATTTGCATACGGTGAAATCAGAAACGATATAAAAAACTGTAGATGGCATTTGATTTATTACCCCAGTCTATTCTAGGTCATATTTCAAATGTAAATACCGCTGCCATCTATTGGATGTTACAGAAACTAAAAAACTGATTGCAAAAGTTCCATAAGAGACAGTTTTGGGTATTATGGGTAGTTCATATACACAAGCAGTCCAAACCTACGGTATTGGACTGCTACGCATGTACGGTCGTCTTTATATTTATTACTGGTCCTTTATATACGTGATTAGCTGGCTTTCTTTTCTAGTTTTTATTTAACTTTTAACCGAAAGCCGCGCAAAAAACTACAATATGACTAAACTTAACCAATTTCAAATCAAAAGAGAAAGCAGAGATAAATATTCACAATCATGTATAACCCACTAGCACACGCATTGTACCACTTATATCGTTTATATTAAATTACATATTTTTAAATTACAATAAAAACCGAACGGCTCCCGATTGTTTCGAAAAACAATCGGAGAAAGCGACAACGCGAATGCAAAATTTCTTTCGCTCGAGCGTTCCCAATTGGCGACGTTTCGGACGCTGATTCAGTGCATTTTTGTTTTATTACTTTTAAATTCAAGTCGTCGCGGAAGTCAGGTCGCCCACCGGTGTGCCTTTTTGCGTTGGCGCGTATGCAAATTTCGACGGTAGAAAGTCTCGAGAGCCCGAGAAAATATACTCGACCAGATGCAGGGTTATATTTAAAGGTTTTATCGAAACATTTCATGTGGCGTAAAGTCGACATAAACGTAAACTTTAGTAGGCTATAAAGGCAGGATTAACGTAAAGCTTGCTTCCAAACCGAGAAGATATAAAGCAGAAAGAGAAAGAAGATGATTAACATGAACAACTATTTTAATGAAATATTTTTAAATTAAAAATGTTCTAAAAACTGGGATATGTATCTTTGAACTAGGTACTAACTTACAGCAGAGTACACCAATGTATTTGTATAAATATTTTTACACAAACGTTCAAAGACAATTTTTTATACGATCTTTTGTACGTTTACCTGAAAAAATACGTAGACCCGGTCTAGGATTTAAACTTCAGCGTTTGAGAAATTCCAAGCATGTGCACATGGCAATTTGACGAAAACTGTTGTTGCTTATATTGACCTTAAAGTTGCACCCTTGAGGCGATATACCCTCTTAAAGGAGGGGATTGAAAATCACATTTTAATTTGTTTCTTTAACATGAGGAATGCTAGAGACACGAAACTTGGTATGAGCATCCTACTAATAAAGATACAATTTTTCAATATTATATAAAGAGTCAACCCCATTGCAATATTTTATTAGAAATTTTTTATATGAAGCAAATTATTTATTTAAAAACATTTATTGGGAAGACTGATTTATTGCGCAACTTTTTTACCTCTTGTAATTTTTCGATAAAACCGATAGATTTCTAGTAAAAAAATTAGATGCGTCATCGTTCACTAAAGGGGTAATTGCGAAAATTTGTAAAAAAGAGCAGGCGGATGGCATAACAAATAGATTGTTATTTATCATATTAATAAATTGACACTTTCTGTCAACCAATAATTAGTACCTACCAACTGATTAATTTATTATCAGAATAATTATGGCAAATAATATTTATACCAATGACGAATATGTCGACATGCTCCAAGTTTTTCGAATCCAGAAAAAATAGTAACGCTGTAGTAAGATTATACCACCAAAGATATCCAAACCGACCGATTCCTCATTGACAAATATTGGACTCGAATCGCTGGATTGGTCGTGGTCGTGATGCCCCTGTTTGCTGGCATGCACGTTCACCTGACCTAACGCCTATGGATTTCTTTTTGTGGGGACAACACCCTATATAATCGCTGGAACCTAGCACCGGTTTTTCGCCCCAGTTCTAATACGATTCTCCTTACCCAGGAATGTCATTCACAAAACTGCGCGCTGCGAATGTTGCGGTCCCTCTAATTTCCCTGTCATCCGACGAACGCGACTGCATTGTTATGCGTTAAGCAACCCGAAGAACTTGACACGATTCGGGGGGCTATAATTAAAAATTTCTTCATCGCGTTCGCTAATCGCGCTCCACGGAGACGTTTCCGAAGATGGAGGATGCTCTCTAGGATAGCGCAGCGGCGGCGGCGGAGGGGACTACCGTAGATATTTCGTTTGAAAGTAATTAGGAATTACAAAATATTCAACGCAACAGGGAATTTTTCCGAGAAATCTAATTTTACAATTACGTTATTGTAAAATGTACGTAAATACACAGGGTGTCCCGATTAATGGAACACAGAGCAAGCGAAGATTCCTGTCGACAAATGGATGCGATGTAGCCAAATTTACCTCAGTCTTCAGAAATATACCTACTCTTGCTCTGCGTCCCATTAATTTCTGGACACCTTGTACATTCTATAAAGTTACTGAGTTAATGCAGTTTCACATTTGAAGTAGATTATAAACAAATTGCAAATTTCCCAAACAAGTACACGAGGGATGTAATTTTACTGCAAAACTACAATTGTGGGTATAACTACAGGTATTACAACCACAATTTTCTACTCATATACAGGGAGTCCGGAAAGGTCATGTCAAAAATGAAGGGATATACAGAGGAGGTCAAAATAAACGTAGTCCTTCATATAATTTTTTTTCCTATCGGGCTTCGTTGTGGAGTTCTTGGATATCTTGTACCGTTTTTTAGAAAATCGAATTTTATTAATAACATACATTTATTGTATCAAAAATGTGATACTAACATTTTTTCAAAAATAGGGAGCAATTTTCTGGGTAACGCTAATTTTAGAAACTAATTAGTGGAGTCAAGATAGATTTTGACTTCGCGAAAATTACGGGAAGAGAGAACTTTTTATTTTTCGCTTTGTAAAGTTGTTAGCAACAACATATAAAAAGTTACCAACTGTAGAGTGTACGCTAAATTATTTATTTAACAAATTAGTTGCAAAATTACAGTTTTTGCAAAATACATATAAGTAGAAAACAATATAATTAAAAAAAATTAACTGCGTTTTATTCTAAAATGCGAATTGAGGGCTGTAGACTTTTTTTTCTAACGTACGAAAAATGAGACTTGCGGCCCCGAGCGCGCTACACTAAGTTTGTTATAACTTTTGATCTAATTGATCAAATCGATCTCACAAAAATTTAAATGAAAGAAGAGTCATCCGGCTATCGAAATTTTGTCTTCAAAATTGAGAAAAAAAAATATATAGTACGTATACAAAGTTACCTCATTCTATAATTTTGTACAATAATAATAAATTAGCTGTCATTCTTTTAATCATTAAAATAAATATCTGTAACTTTCACAGATTACTCTTCAAATGACGATTGAAACAGTGAGCGATATGGAAAAAAATCTTAAAAATTTAATTTGAAAAATATTGAGCCCAACATATTCAATAATTTAAAAAAATCACAAATTTGACTTTTTAGGCCATACTTACCTACTTTATAGATCAAAAACTATAGTTGTAAATGTGATATTGAAACTTTATGAGAGTACTTTTTAAAGCTTAAAATCTCTACTTTAAGATGGTGCAGTTTATTTTTCTTAAAAAATTGAAATAATAGTTGAAAAAACAAAAAATAACAAAAAATTAAAATATTTCATTAAAAATCCGTGAAATTTCTTGCTAAATAAAGTTTAATAATGTACAAAATTTTTTTTTTTTGTTTAATAAATCATCAAAGAATTAAGTTAAGACTTTAAAGAAAGTAAATCCAGCGAAAAATATTTTTTTTATTGATAGTAATAAGTGAACAATTGTTATAACAGCAAAAAAATAACGTTTCTTGATGAATTGATTTAATATTCATTTTTAAAACATATATTCTGTATCTGAAATTGTGAATATAAATTCTCTTATTGATGTAGACATAGATATGAGTCTAATATACATATACAGGGTGATCCATTAACAGTATCGGGCGACCGTAATAGAAAACTAGACGTGCTACGAGTATGGGGTAAAAATCTATTAACAAATACGACCAAAAGAAATTGATTTAAAATATTTTCAAGTTTGTAACTTCACAGCTAGGGGGTGCAACTGCTATAGTGTTACAGAAAATTGTCGGTTTTTCGAAATTTCGCTTATATAACCTAAGTTGAAAATACATTTTTTAGATATACTGTTACGATAATTGTTAAATAAATTGTTTAAAATAGTCGGACATATTGGATCAGCCATTTTGAATTTTCATTTTCCGACTTCATATTCTTGTTCAGCGACATCAAAAACCCCTATATTGTCAATTTGAAAAAATTCGATTTAAAATTTATTGAATTATTTTAAATGTTCTTTAAAAAATTATTCATTATTGTTTAAACAATTAAAAAACAATTAGCGTACAAAAATAAGTTTATAACTTTTTTCTAATACTTATCTGCAAGTAATTTCAAGAAGTTTTAGGAAAATCCATGCTTCCCATAATTATTATTTCGAAATAATGCATAATTCTAAGCTATCTTGACTCCACTAAATTGGAATAGCAATATTATGATGAATGTAGGATCAAATGTAAAAAGTATTAATTCCACAAAATCTAATTCATATGAATGTTCTAAATAAACACAAACACAAAAAACACAGTCGTACAATAAAGCACGTTGAGAGCCATAATGTAAAATTACAATCAAATTACATTCATTTTACAAAACAATGTGTGTGCATCATAAATTTCAGTGTAATGAGAATTGCGTTAGTATATCTACTAACATTTCCATCATTTTAAGATATAATTGCATAATTAAAATTTGTATAAAAAAAACTACCTATAAAATATGAACAAAAAGTCTTATTTTTATTTTATTTTACTTAAAAAGGGTATCCCCGCGCGCCATTGCCCGGCATTATTCTTCGGCTGATCTACCAAGTAACAATTCCCAATATCCGCGTTTCTGTCGATGATCTCCACTCGAACACGACGAGATACACACGTGGTTAAGTATCCTATAATTGCCGCAATTTTCTGCCAACGAGGATCTCCAAGATCGCACGAAAAAAATTTGCTCGGAAGATTAGTTAAATATACTTAATACCCACTTTGCGCATCAGACAGAATTACCTACAGCGGATTCATAATTGAAAAATTTAGAAACCTAAACGTTTGTATTGATCTTTTTTCCAAACCGGGCATTTAATAATATCACATAACACTAAATCTATTAACCAACAATATCAAGTCCAAGTGAGGTGTTTGAAATGCATTCCATATAAGTTTTTACCTTAAATTGCGGTAAGGCGCTGATATTTTTTCTCGAGTTGAGTAAACCGTTTTATTTTCTATTATACTTCGGTTTATTTCGTCGCATTGCGTTGTCGACGGAGGTTGTTGCGTGCCTCCCATTGCCTTAACATTCACCGGGACTTGCTAAATATTTATTTGTACACATAATTACGATTATCTAGCTCAAGAGTCAAGATCGAGTCGCTTTCTTTGTGAGTTTTGCCCGGAGGGCATATGATAGACAGGTCGATGTGCTAATTGAAACTACGGTCTCTCAAATTATTAAACGAACAACCATTTTAAATGCTTCCAATCTTGGGATCTACACTGATAGAAATTGTGGAAATTCGGATAGGATACATAAAAAACGTAAATAAATTAAAAATACATGATACATTGTGCAGAATCATACGTTTGAGCGTATATTTTCTTTTTACGATGTATTTTTAACTTTTACTATGTACTTTTACATTTTGAAACGTATTATTTCTAATCCTTTATATGTTTTTATTATATTTCGTGTAAATATACGAACAAAAGTGTGAATTTACATGACCAGATTTGGTTTTACCAATCAGATTAATCATGTAGTCACCGATCTTTGGAGAGCTGTGCTTATTGTTCAGTAGACATGTTTAGATTCATTTGTGGCGTAATAATATAGCACAGTGTTTTAACTACCTGAATATGATGTAAACAAATACTGACTTTGTGTAAATTATATAAATTTCTCAGTATATCTTCAGTTAAAGTTATTGAAGTTAATGGGAAACATTAATAATAACCGTATGCAACTTTGCACACACACATCCAGATTGTAGCTATTTAAGATCTATTTTACTTATTGTGTTACATGCACTACATTTTGTTTTCAGTTTCATGTTCTCAAAAAGTGAATATTGTTCTCGAAATGGTCAGATTTCACCTCAAAATGTACTTGAACGCGAGAACTAGGGCAAAACTTCTATATTACAGTAAAACTTTTCCCAAAAAATACATAAAAAATGTTTTTCTTTTCCTTATATTCGATTAATTTAAATTAGAAGTAAATTTTATGGAAGAAAATGTATCTCATTCGTCTTAGATACGTAGGTACATATTGTTTGTTTATTTAATTAATCCTCACAGTTAAAGAAGTAATGTATGAAAAAGAATTAATGCAATACGGTATACGGTTTTCGAGAGTATGAAAACATAAAGACGTTACAAAATAAATGCGTTTAAAAGTACATACAGTAAATATGTAGGGTATATCACGAAGAGGGCCCAGTAAGAAGTAGTCAGAATTGAAATCTGAAAATTTATATACAGGGGTTTATCAAAAAGATCCATTTAATGAAAATGGTCAACTTCCTCGCATTTCCGATTATACCGGAAGTCATCATCAACTCTGTTATTTCAAATGGAACACTCTGTATATTTATGCATTTTTTAATTCTGCGGCAAATTCTAGACTAATTTCATATAAGGTACTATAGGCCAAAATGTAACAGTTTTCAAGTTATTATGAACTTTCGGAAAAAATGCAAGTGATTTTTGAAAACAGAATAACATTTAGTTTTATTTATTAGTGAAATTTGGCATGGATAATTTAAGGAGGTTTATCGGGTACGGAGGTACATCTAAAGTCTAACGAGAGTTTCTGTAGATTCGCTAGTGACTAAACCAGTAAGCCTTTAGATTTGTCAACGTTGCACTTGGCTGACTCGCTCGCCTCGGTGTTCGCTCGCTCGCGTTCGATCATTCTGTTTGCTTGGACACCTGCAAATTTTAAATAATACGCTACGTCGGGACCGTCGCGTTGCCGTTATCACGCATATGGAGGATAAATTAATCAACGACAGCAGTTTGAAGGAGAATTATTATAAATTTTATATCTTACAAGTACCTAATCGGTTTCTACGAGCTGTCATACGGATCCTTAGATATCGGTTCCCTATTTATACAAGTTGCTGTGGAAACTGTTCGTCAATTGTTGCGCATTCTCAGTGGAAAAATCAAAAAAACTCTGCAATCTCATAAGACTTCGTACTAAATCGTGAAAAATTATTTTATTAATATCTCGTCTCTTAGGTATCCAAACTAGTCATAATTTTGTTTGAGGATTTTCTTCATATTAATAAGCTTATATTAATTTCTTTATGAATATTTGTTTGTCAATTCCAAATCAGATAAACCTCCTTAAAAGCATTAGAATTCAACCAGTTTATGTCAAATTTGCAAAAATTCATACAGTGTGTTAAAAAACGTGTGGCCAATATTGTGACGTTGAAGTTGAATTTGCTCAAAAATTTCAAATGCTACACCCTGTATATTATTACATTAATGGATGCAAAATTAAATTTACTTTAAAATAAAACTATACCCAAAGTCAACAGGTCAACAAAAATCTATGGCGGATTTGATGCATTAAAGAATTGAATAATAAATGGTGTCTGATTAATAAACTGTCAGTTTCATTACCGTTATACCTTTATCAAAAACAATAATTCAGTTGATGATGACTTCCGGTATAACCGAAAGTGCGAGGAAGTTGACACTATTTTCATTGAATAGATCTTTTTGATAAACCCCTGTATATAAATTTCAAGATTTCAATTTTGACTACTTTTTGAGATAATCCTACTAGGCCCTATTCGTAATACACCCTGTATAATTTGCTATTTAAATAAGTAGGGAGAATTTTTACAGATATTTGTAATTTTTACTGACTTCCTTAACTGCTGTACTAACTTTAATATTATTTTCCCTTCATTTAACCACGTCGTTACCTGTCTTGGAAGTATATTTAATTATGTAAAAAAATATATTCTAATACTAATGCCTAGATTTTTTTCTTCTTAGAAGTACTACATAGTTTCCCTGTTTCTTAGTGAAGTTACATACACTATAGGTGTCGTAAAGATCACATATATCGATAAAGTAAATTTACATTTTGCGTGAATTATACAAAAAGCTTTTCATAAATTGGACCACTCTATTCTTCTATTAAAACTTAAACAAGCTGGTTTGTCGTCACCCTTGTTGAGATAATTTCATTCTTACTTAATAGACAGAAACAGTATGTCGAATATCGTGGATTTAGATCGCAAAGGTTTTGTGCTACATCTGGTGTGCCCCAAGGATCTTCCTTGGGCCACTGCTCTTTCTACTTTTTATTAATGATGTGATGTCTGTTCTCAACGTTTCCTATCTTCTTTACGCGGATGACTTGAAAATTTTTTGTGCAATGTCTAGCGCTGATGATTGCGTAAAGTTACATAATAATAAATATTTTATAATTATACATTAGATGATGTCTTTCTTAACAGGCCAAATGCGGCATAAAGATAACCAAAGACTACATAGTTTTCCTGTTTCTTAGTGAAGCTACTCTAGGTGTCGTAAAAATCACATTATATCGATAATGTAAATTTACATTTAGCGTAAATTACACAAAAAGCTTTTCATAGTTGGACCGCTCTATTCTTTTATTAAAACTTAAACAAGCTAGTTTATCGTCATCCTTGCTTACATTATTTTATTCTTATTTAGTAGACAGAAACAGTATGTCGATTGTCGTTGTTTTAAATTGCAAAGCTTTTGTGCTACATCTAGTGTGCCCCAAGGATGTATCCTTAGACCACTGCTCTTTGTACTTTTTATTAATGATGTGGTGTCTGATCTCAATGTTTCCTATCTTCTTAACGCGGATGACGTCGTGAAAATTTTTTGTGCAATGTTTAGTGCTGATGATTGCGTAAAGATACATAATAATAAATATTTTATAATTATACATTAGATGACGTCTTTCTTAACAGGCCAAATGCGGCATAAAGATAACCAATGATGTAGTGTGTAATTTTACATAAAATTTTTATTAGTGTACTGTGATGTGATTTCTACAAAAAAAAACTTGAATTGACAAACTGTACTGCCAAGTGATGAAAAGTAGCACACCCTTTACCTGTATATTTTTTAATTAATTATATTAGAAATTGCACCAAAATTCGTTATTAGATGAAAGAGAAAAGCAATTAACGTCTAAATCTGGAAGTGCCCGGTAAAAATATACAAGTGTATTTAACAGAACAATACGATTTTAACGCTTTTACTGTCTCGATATTTTAAGGTCACAATTTTGCAACCTTGGCGCACTGAAATTATTAGAAAGGACATATATCGCGAGTTTCACAAATAACTTTCGATTTTATTTAATAATTTTGATAATCACCGGTTATTAATGAGAAGACCGACCACATTCATGTTGAGGGTCTTTGAGATAATATTCCACTTCACCAACTGCTTCTGGAATTTCTATACTCTTTAATGATACTAGAAATTCAGTGGGTTCTCCACATTTCGTACACCGCAAAAAATGAAGGTATATTGGTATAATTACTAAGCAAAATTCCCATGTTCTGTAAATTTTTTATTTAATTTACTAAAAAAAATACCTTTCACTGAAAATATATCCATTTAAATAGATAATTTCGTAGTTGATGTAATATTAGTAAGAAAATTTACAGAAATAAAGTAAATATCCTTTAACTTTGTTTATTTTCATCGTAATTACTTTTCGAAGCAGTGTATATTTTTAGAAATAAAATCTGAAATAGAGAACATATCTAGATCGTTAGCATTAAACTAGAGTAACTGGAAATTTATTATTTTTCCCCAAACGATATAATTTCACTTTTATATGTTATATTTAAAAGAATACCTAACACTCATGTTTTAGTATTTTGGACAAATAAAATTATTAACTTTATTAAATTAAATTAATGTTAATACAAAATTACTTATTATAAACGACAGTAGGTTGGTCTGAGATAATGACTTCCACCTCGTTATTTTCTATTTTACTGTTATTTTCTCTTATATTTTTAGTCCGGGCGAATTAGACCAAACACATGCCTGTTTCAAAAATCGGGCATAAGTCGAATTTTATAATCTTAAAATTAAGTAAAAAATAAAAAGAACAAAAACCTAAAGTGTATTTGTATAGGTCGAGCGTCATATTGTTTACATATAACAAAGAAAGAGAAAAGTTGCTCTTTTTACAGTTTTTCGATTATGTTTCCGAAAATAAGCCTCTAATCGACATGAGGTATACTATCGATTTTGTTCCTGAGGAAATAGGCTTTTGTGAAAGCTTGCAAATTTTTTTTTACATTGCAAAATTAGCAGTGGAAAAAAGTGCAAAATTTCAGAATCAAATAAAAAGAACGAATTTGATTGAAAATGGATGAAACTATAGAAAAAGATCGATTCGTATAAAAAATCGGTAGTAGGCCTAAATTTGAATCGAATCTGAACATTTTTGGGTAGCTTAAAATTGCTCGATTTTTTATTTTTATTTTATTGGTGTATTGCAGTTAAATTTATTAAGACAAGATTTTTCCCTCTGATGTTTCGGTTTATAAAGTTTAAATCACTATTGTTTCTAATTGCCAGTACCAGTTAGTACCATTATACCTACCAAATACCTGAGATATCTATTTATTTGCCATGCTTAGTAACAAACACATTTAGGTATGTTTTATTGTTAGCAATCAATATTCCCTCGTTTCCTTCTATTTCATTCGATTCAAAAATACAAGTCTATATACAATATTTTTCCAAGTCAAATTGTCTATTTAAATTTTAACTCGACAATTAGATGATCCAATTCAATTTAATTCGATACGAATTGATCAGTCATTCGATATTTCGATTCAATATTTTCGATGGATCGATTCAAAAATTCAAACAAATGAATTCAAATCGATTACACAGGATTAATCGGTTCAAAAATAATTATACAATTAGATTAATCGATATGAATCGATTTTTTTGACAAATCGAAAATCGATTCGTTATTTCACGAATCATAAATTACAGTGTATTATAACGAGCGTTCAAATAAAAACGTGGTCAAGTTGGTTCTGAAAATTTGGACGTAGGGCGTAGCGTATAGCAAATGAACTTAAACGTCATCTGTCAAAGCGCTATATCGCCGCTATCAATTTGAATATTTTCGTTTTAAAAAGCGTTTAAAATGGTGTTTTCTCAAGAACAAAAAGTGTTTATCCTACTTTAGAAATGGACGCAAGATTGATGGAATATGGAAGTATTCTATTGAGGAATGTTTCATAGAATTTCAAGATCAATTTCCCGGCGTTGTTGAGTACAAAATTTTTCAAAGTGCAGTTCAGCGTTGTGTTAATGTTTTTCGTGAAACGGGCAGTGTAACAAGAAAAGAAGGAAGCGGCCGACCTAAAAAGCGGACTGAAGAATTAAAAGAAAATGTCCAACAAATAATGAAAAATGCGCCAAGAACTTCTGTACGTGTTTTATCACAAATGGTGGGAGTATCAGTCGGTACCTGCCACACAGTGTTAAAAAAAGATTTGCGTTTGTTCTCCTATCGTTTAACTTGTCAGCAAGAACTTCATGAAGTTGATTTTCCGCGACGGGCTGTATTTTGTGAATGGTTTTTAAACAACTACGGTGAACTTCATAATATCACCTTTTTTTCTGATGAAGCCTGGTTTCATTTAAGTGGTTACGTAAACTCACAGAATATGAGAATGTGGTCTTCTGAAAAGCCAGATAACTTTTTTGTCGAGGGCCCTCTACACGCTCAAAAAATTGGAGTTTGGTGTGCTCTCAATCGAAGGAGGATTTATGGACCTATTTTTTTTTAATGGTACTCTTACGGCGCAAAGGTATAGAGAAGAAATTATCGCTCCTTTTGTTAACCAGCTGATGGAAGAAAACGAAATTACAAACTTTTACTTTCAACAAGATGGCGCAAGGGCACATATGGCAGGCGAGACGATGAATATGTTGAGGGAAGTTTTCCAAAATCGACTAATAAGTCTCAATGCTGAACATGAATTTCCACCGAGGTCATGTGATATTACGCCGTGTGATTTCTTTTTGTGGCCTTACCTTAAAAACACTATTTTTGAACTTCCTATTCCTGATTTAAACCATCTGCAGGCTCGACTTATAGACAAGATTCGTGAAATTAACAATACCCCGAGCATCTTAGAAAATGTCTTTAATTCTTTGAGGAACAGGTGTGAAAAGTGCTTGGAACAAGGAGGGGGACACTTTCCGCAGCTCCTTTAATTGTTTGTTATTGTTATCACGATTATTCTTTAAAATAAAGTTATATAGTCATTAACGTTATTGAAACTAACAGCTGCTATACAGCTCGTTGAGAAATGAGGTTAAGTTGGTCGCTATAAGCTACTCCCTACGTCCAATGTGTCAGAGCCAACTTCGACCACGTTTTTATTTGAACGCTCGTTACCTATTATGATATGCCAGCAGAAAAATGTTTTATAAATTGATGATTGACAAAGATTCAACTCCCCCTAAAAAAACTCGGATGCAATCATTGTAGAACACTTTCTACAAGTGTATCTTTAAAAATGTCGACTAACCGCGACTTATCGCCTGAAAACACCGAAATTATCTCAACACCAATCACCGTCGCTAAACGGTTGACACTATTTACACGTTTTCGCCGGCGACGATTTTTTTCCATCCGCTAATCGTCCCGAGTAAAAAATCGGCGAGGTATTACGCAACGTTCAGCAATTCCAGTGGCGTTCACGGTGCCTAATGGCCATGTAAATGTGGCGTAACGTTTCAATTACGTAAAGATAATGTAGGTGCATTATATTTAATCAGCGTTAATTTTATATGTTATCGATAGGCGCATTAAAATTGGGCAAGTCCCGTACGGGTTTGCGCAAGGTATGCATATGAGCGCGTTGTTTCGACAGCAGTCTAGATATTCCGCGACAGACGCGTTAGTGCGTATTTCGCGGGAAATTTTTTGACAAAGGAAACATTTTTTTAAATTAGTTGTTGGATATTAAATACAGGGTGATTCATTAACAATGGGAAAATCGAAAGTTGACATTTACACATTTTACACAACGTTTTCTGAGAGATCTTCGAGTTTGAAACAACATATTGGGATTGCGTTTGACTTCGTTGGCAGCGATTTGTATTATTTGCCACAACTCTTCACACGAACCAATAGATTCTTCCAAATAGAAAAATGAAGAGGATTGAAGTCCGGACTTCTGGGTGGCCAAGTAAAAATGCTTCCACTGCTCGAAGAAGTTCCACTTTATTTAAGAAGAGTCATGTGGTTGGCCAGTGCGTGCATATTTAGATGCAGTTTTTCCAAATCGCTGGATTGGCCATCTAAGCATTTTCGTTTGGCCATCCAGAGGTCCGGACTTCAATCCTCTTGACTTTTCTATTTGGTGTCAAATGAAAGATATAGTTTACAAATAATCTATTGGCTCGTGTGAAGAGTTGTGGCAAAGAATACAAATCGCTGCCAAAGAAGTTAGACGCAATCCCAATATGTTGTTTCAAACTCGTCGAGTGTTCGTTAAATCGATTTTTCTCGAAAACGAATCGAGATACCGAAATGAAACAAAAGTACATAATTAATGGAAAAATGATAGCTCTTTCAGGTTTTGAATCAAGTTTCATGTTAAATATACAGGGTAAAAAGTTATTAACTAAATTTTCGGTAAAATTGGTCGTAAGTGGCGCCCTCTATTAGCAATGCTGAAATTACAACACGCATCTTATTCGTCGCCTAAAAAAATATAGTTTCACAAATTTTCAAGTTCCTAACCTACATATTTTCAGAATAATCACAAAAAAATGATTTAAAATTTTAACTTTCAACACCCTGTATTTCCGAAACTATCAACTTTCGGATAAGTCATGTTTGCGCCAATGGTCACCATTTCACGTGTAGTATCTTCAGCTTTCGACTTTCCCATTGTTAATGAATCACCCTGTATAGGGAAATATATAAGTAGTAAATATATGGAATTACAAAAATTTTCAACAATTTTTGAAAATTTCTACCCCTTGAAGGGGGTTGAAATAATCATCCTCTAAGTTATTTGTTGCAACAACTTTTTTGTTTTACAAAAAATGAATATTCAAAAATACGTATCAGATAGCCTGGTTTATTTTAAAACTTTTACCTCTCTTACTTTTTTTGCTTTAAAACTAAAAAAAAAATTAACATAATTATTAGGGTGGCCCAAAAAAACGAATATTTTTTTTCGTGTCTCTTGTGAAAATATGTTAGTTTATCATGTTTTAAGAGCCCCTTCAAAAAATCAGCTCAAAAAAAATGTTTTTAGAGGTCGCTCAAGATTTTTAAAGATTTCCAAAATCGTCAAAAATTGACTTTTTTTTTCTCGTTATTTTATCATTTTCTAGGTTGAAAAAAATGTCTATTCTGAAAATTTCAAATCGACCTATGTAGGTACCTATGTTCTCGAGCGACCTCTAAAAAATAAACATCAACGAACTAATAATTTTAATTTTTATTGAATTTGATGAACAAAAGAATAGAAATAAATCACGAGACACTTAAATTTTATAAAATTAAAAAATTATAAATATGTATTTGATACTCGCAGTGTGGTAGTAAAAATTTAGCTTCGAAAAAATTTTTTAAGTGTGATTTATTTCTATGATTTTGTTCATCAAATTCAATAAAAAAAAAATATTAGTTCGTTCATATTTATTTTTAGAGGTCGCTCGAAAACATTTTAGGTACACTACTTTTAAAGTTAAAATAATTATGAGTGACCTTTAGAAATTAAAATATCGATTTGAAATTTTCAGAATCGAGATTTTTTTCAACCTAGAAAATGATAAAATAACGAGAAAAAAATTAAAGAAAAAATTCAATTTTTGACGATTTTGGAGATTTTTAAAAATCTTGAGCGACCTCTAAAAACATTTTTTTGAGCTGATTTTTTGAGGGGGCTCTTAAAACATGATAAACTAACATATTTTTACAAGAGACACGAAAAAAAATATTCGTTTTTTTGGGCCACCCTAATAATTATGTTAATTTCTTTTTGTTAATAAACAGTTTTAAAGCAAAAAAGTAAGAGAGGTAAAAGTTTTAAAATAAACCAGGCATCTGATACGTATTTTTGAATATTCATTTTTTGTAAAACAAAAAAGTTGTTGCAACAAATAACTTAGAGGATGATTATTTCAACCCCCTTCACGGGGTAGAAATTTTCAAAAATTGTTGAAAATCTTTGTAATTCCATATATTCACTACTTATATATTTCCGTATACACGGTGAATCATTAACAATGGGAAAGTCGAAAGCTGAAGATACTACACGTGAAATGGTGACCATTGGCGCAAACATGCCTTAAAAAATTTTTTTTGAGCTGATTTTTTGAGGGGCTCTTAAAACATGATAAACTAACATATTTTCACAAGAGACACGAAAAAAATATATTCGTTTTTTTTGGACCGCCCTAATAATCATAAATAAAACTTATCTTGTTTAAAGATTAAGCAACAAATTGGGCATCTTATGCTGTGCTTCCTTTATTATTCCCGAAACTGCGACACCCTGTATAACGCCGATATAACTCCACGAACGAGAAATCGCGAAACTAATAAAAAAAAACTGTTCCAGTTATACGGTGGATGCACATTTTAATAAAACACTCGTTATGTCGCAAATTGACGGCAAAAATATATTACCAAAATTTTCGCGACGTTAAATAAGATATTTATTAATCGAAAACGATTAAGTGTAGTCGTGGTAAATAGGATTTGCTCGCTCCGCAATACCAAGGCAAATCTTATTTTACGCTGCTTCAAAAAATCAACGACTTTACTTTCGCTCCAGGAAACTGATGACTTCGAAAAAGTCAGACGGAATACATATTTATGATTGTTCGCGAAGAAATAGGAGCTTTCTAACGGCCAAAGGGGCAATAAATGTCTGTTTATTATTATTAAAAGAGAAATAAACGCCTCTACGAAATGGGTAGGTACTTCTAACAACATAACAAGAAATTACGTCTTTTTACAACTTACCTTGTATCAGTCCAATTCTCTTTGCAACTGCTAGGGTAGTCCAGGTTCAGGTGATACACAAGGTGTCCTGCTGAAATAAAAATATATTTGTTATGACTTGAAGGGAATTCACGATATACAGGGTGATTTAACTTTAAATACAGAAACTGCAGGACTAGATTCATTACCAAAAAATAACTAGAGTTTGCTCTATAAAGTTTTTTCCTGCGGGACTCGGGACTCGAGATACAGGGTGTTAAAGTTTACGAAAAAAAAAATATATTTTTTTTCTGCTATATCTTCATAATACAATCAGACATTAACTGACGGCCAAATGATAGTGAATGCTTATGCGTCGTTTTTCAATCTTCCTATATAATGTCTCAAACTCACAATATACAAGTTAATGTGCCTAACAGTAAGTCGAACAACATGCTTTTCATGGAAAGCATTACAGAGAATGATGTCAAACGAGGTTTGCGCAAACTGAAGCCAAAATGTCCATGGGACCCGATGAAATCCCTGCGTTTGTGGTAAAGGACTGTGGTAGCACCTTTATTCGTCCTCTCACTATCATATTCAATTTAATATTGAAATCCAGGAAGTTTCCTAATATATGGAAAGTCTCACGTTTATGCCGTATTTTTAAGAATGGTGACAGGAGTGATATAACTAATTATCGACCCATTGCGCTAATCTGTGGTTTCTGTAAGGCCTTTGAGAATATCTTGTATCAGTATGTCTATAACCATGTCAAAAATATTGTAACCGTAAATCAACATAGTTTTATGAACGGAAGATCTACTACAACAAATCTCGTGTGTGTTTCTCAATATGTCGCAGATGTTCTGGATAATCGGGGGCAGGTTGATATTATATACACAGATTTCTCGAAGGCCTTCGATAGGCTGGATCACAAAATTTTGATTGAAAGACTGGGTGGTTACGGATTGTCTGAGAATTTAGTTGATTTGTTTGTGTCATACCCGACTAATAGAACAATATGTACAACAAGGGGGGTTCAAATCACAAGTAATAAGAGTACTGTCAGGAGTACCTCAGGGTTCAGTCCTGGGACCTCTACTATTCAACATGTTTTTGGACGACATAATTAATTTCAGTGATGTCAATTTTTTAATGTACGCAGATGATATGAAGTTATATACGAGGATTGAGACCTCTAAGGACTGGGAACGGCTGCAAATGCTTTAAATTTAGTCGAACATTGGTGTACAGTTAATAAACTCCCACTGAATTGTAAAAAATGTAATGTTATGTCATTTAGTAGACAAATACACGCATTGAGCTTTGGTTACCACATTAATGATGTATATTTAGATCGGCCTACCCTCATCAAAGATTTAGGGATTGTATTTGATTGTAAGTTTTCGTTTGTAGAACATGTTGATAGAATTTTGAAGACCTCATACAAAAATTTAGGGTTCGTTATTCGAAATGGTAAAGATTTCTCGGTTCGTAGTACATTATTTATTTTATATAATTCGTTTGTGAGGTCTAGATTGGAATATGCATCTATTGTGTGGAACCCGCTATACACAGTTCACATAAATAATTTGGAGAACATACAAAGGAAGTTTTTAAAGTACTTATTTTATAAAGAAAATTCGTATTACCCCCCATTAATTTTCCTCAGAACCTTCTCTTAAATCACTTTGGCGTGAATTCTTTACGGTCTAGAAGATCAATGCACTCGATCATTTTTTTTGCATAAGATAATCCAAAACATCTTTGACTGTCCTCAGATATTAAGTTTTCTTAACTATAATGTACCTAGGTTAACTTCGCGTTCTCCTGCAACCTTCTGTTTGCCTATCCCTCGCACAAATCTCCTAAAAGCTTCTCCATTGTTTCAGGCATGTTCAAACTATACAAAAATTGCACATCTTGTAGATGTTTTTAATTGTACCACAAGTGAAATTAAAGAAAACACTATACATATTTTGAGCATGATCTAAATGAGTATAAATGTGTAATTAATAGGTTGTTTGTATATTACTTATACTGCGTATTTTTCTGTCTTCTCCATGTTATTTGTCACATGTTTGTTTTATACTTACTTATTATATAGGTTTAATCTCTTTTTTTTCCTGTATTTCTCTATTTCTCTATATTGTAATTATTCTTTGTACTCCCATTCCGTAACTGGAATTTTGTTTCTGTGGAATGGTGTATCCAAAATGAAATAAAATAAATAATGCGCTGACGGAATTGAATGAAATTTATTACATAGTGTACTCACTTAATTAGACCTTTTATTGAATGTAATATTAACATTGTGGCTTTAACCAGTGGCGTACTACTGTAGATGCCGCCCCATTTTCCTAAGAAAAAGATACGCCACTGGCGTTATTGTAGAAATAATATTACATTCAGGTACTGTTACTTTAAGTTAATGAAAAATGTTTCTTGGTGTTTTTTAATAGTAGCAGCCGTTAAGGAGATGTTTGGGCTTGTTTTTACATCTTATATATAAAATCTCGTCTTATATATAAAATTCTCGTGTCACAATGTTCGTTCCCGTACTCCTCCGAAACGGCTTGACCGATTCTCATGAAATTTTGTGAGCATATTGAGTAGGTCTGAGAATCGGCCAACATCTATTTTTCATACCCCTAAATGTTAAGGGTGGTCCACCCCAAATTTTTTTTTTTATTTTTTGGACAAAATTTTCTGTTTTTATTTTTTAAACAACGTTTGCCGGGTCAGCTAGTGGTTTATAAAAACATAGTAATCATTACCCAGCAATATTTAGGGTTACATAAAGTTTTCTTTACATGATTAATATAATTAGTAATACTTGAGATAAAAGCATTCGTACGGAATATCAAAGGAACATAAAAAAATATTTCTCAGCAAACTTTATATCTAAAAAATTAGTTATAGTTGTAAAACTTTTGTAACATTACTAAAATACAGATTAAAAACACGAACAGTGAGTAATAATGTAATTTCTATCACAGAACCTTCAAAACTGCATCCAACATTTTCTTCGACTTGGACGAGAGATGGGCGCGAGTGTCATTTCATTTCTTTAGAACTAAATTAACATAATTCTCGTTGTTTTACCAGTTCACATGATTTACGGATTCTAAATAAATGATACAAATCTTCGCGAGGATAATACGATATATTTGCTATATATAATAATTATATTGTACATAGTTTACACACAATACATTTTTGAACGCGTACGCATCTTCCGAATTTGACGCGCGATATCTCCGATGTCCGAGGACTGTAGGTTCGCAGTGTGTATAACTGCTAGTTTTATATAATTTACTTATAAATTAATCGGTTTATTTGATGAAAACCTCCTGATTTTAACCAGTGACATGCTACTAAAGCGTCCGTCAGCTCCTGTCGCAAATATTCCCGTTATTTATGCTACGAGTTACATCAGAGGACATCTTTATAAGAAGCCTCAATATTTATAGACGATTAGAGAAAATGAGTGTCACGCGTTCGCAACAACAATGGGCGATTTTGTGTCAATGACACATTTAAATGTTAACATAAATATGTTTAAATAAGCGATTGCGGGTAAACGAATGTTATTCGATGTCGTGCTGGGAAGGCGACGGTAAAAACGTCTCCGACGCATTCTGTTGTCAACCGCTCGCATGTGAAGCAACCTCGATTATTAATTTTTATTGCGGATTTCTAATTAAATGGAATACATAAAATACGTTTTATTATTATTGCAACAGTTGACACATACTAACGATTAGTAACTATTTATTTAAATGCAGGAGTCTCTTGCGGGAATTCAAATGCGTCTCTAATATCTTGTCGGACCAGATCTGGCACTTCGTGACAATTCGTGCCCATAGTTCCTTGCGAGTTTGTATCGACGTCTTTCGTGAGTTTCCAAAAATAAAATTCTGAAAGATTCGGGTCCGGTGACCTGGCAGGCCAATTTACAGCTGCATATTGCCCACGTCCAATCCATCAGCAAACTGGTTATTAAGGAACTGTAGCATAGTTTGAGTGTAATGTGGTGGTACACCATCGTCCATAAACCCTAGGTCTCTTCTAATATTCAAGGACAGGTTTTCTAACAGATCTGGCAAAATATGTTCTAAGAAGTTTACAAACTCAACATCATTAAACGTAGCGGCAGATCAACAGGTTTTAATAAATGGTCACCGATAAATTATTCCAATACATTTAAAGCAAATTGATGCTGGGAATGGTACACAATTGTTGCCTTTGGATTATCGTCACTTCGTTCATGACTATTGTGCAAAGGACACCACATAAACCTTATTGTTCAGTCGTTGAAGCGTTTCACCTCCGAATTCTTTGAAACTCAACCGATAGACTTGAAATTTGGCAGATAGAGAAAAGGTCAATGACACATTATTGACATAGCACCGATTGACGCTTCCACCCTGTTGCAGGTTGACATCCCTTGTCGGGGGTGGAAATTTGTTTGGAAATCAATAGTTTTTTAGTTATTCACGATTGAAAATTGGAATTTTGAGTGAAAAAAACACTTTTTCAAAATATTTTTCGCGAATAACTCAAAACCTACCCATTTTGTTAAAAAAAAGTGTAATGAACAAAAATGTAGCTTATAAATAAACAAAGAAAATTATTTTTTAAAAAGTGTTATACAAAGCGAAATATGGTTATTGGAAGGGGACTTGTTTTGGGGGAAATACTCGAATCGATGTATTCAACGTGAAATAAAGGAAAAAGGATTAATTTTACGTGTATAACGTTCCTGGAGTTTTTTGTAGTACTCAAAAAGACCTTCAAAATGAACACTTATAAAAGTTAATGAGAGCAAAATTGAAGGAGTTATCGTCAAAAACATATGGGTTGCTCATATTTTTTAAGGAAAAATGAGCAGTAAACGCTGTACCATTTCCAACAGAATTAAAATTAATCATAGACCCTTTACAATTAGTTTTGTTTTAGTGTTTTTCATACGATCCTGAAGTTAGACCGGTTTAGAATGCGTATTTTTTTAATAATGTACGGTAAAATTTGAAAATTCATTATTCAACAAAAAATTGCTATATTTACATAATAACACTGAAACTATGAATGATACGTAAAAAATGATAGACAACAAAAATTTAGCTTTTTTTCAACAAATATTTTGCTTTTTTTATTCCTATAGCATAAAAAATAAAAGAGATATCGCCGCTTGAAGTATCCGTTTTAGTGAAAAAACGACCTGTCTCGAGCCATTCGATCCTTTCCCTTTAAAAAACGAAGGACTTAAAAGGTTTTATATGCAAACGATCTTACAGCTCTTGAAATTATATTTAAAATGCTTTTTTGTAGATACTATAGCTTCAAAATTAACCGAGTTATGGTAAAAAAACCAGTGACATTTTTTCGGAACAAAATAGGCTTTCTCATTTTTATATTTTATATATTATATATTATACAAATAAGTAAAAAAATTTAGTGTAATTATTTATATGCAGCGTAGCAATTTCTTTGTGATTGATTATATTTAAAAATCGATTATAACAAAAATATTTTACATTAATATTGGTAAAAGGGTAGTTTATAAGAGCTGAAAATGGCAAAAGTAAAATATTCTTTCATAAACAATATAAGGGAATTTTTATTTTGAATTATTGCACAATTAGAGCATTCCAAGATTTGAAGCGTAATTTTTTATCATTTTTTGAGCACAGGGGTGATTTATAAGGGTTGAAAAGTGTTATGAAACACAAATTCTTTCATAAGCAATGAGGGAATTTTTATTTTAAATAATGGCACCGTTAAAGCATTCCAAGCTTTTAAAAAGTAATTTTTTATCATTTTTGTCAATACAGGGGTGGTTTTTAGGGGTTGAAAGGGAAAAATTCTTTTATTAGCCATAAGGTAACTTTTATTTTAAATAATTACACGATTCAATCATTCCAAATCTTTAAAAAGTAATTTTTTAGCATCATTTTTTGCATGGGGATAGTTTTTAAAGGTTAAATAAAGGGTCGAAAAAATCAAATATATCATAAAACATGTTCGAGAACATGGAACATTATTTAATCTTTGTACTTTTTTTTTCACTTAGGGGTAGTTTTTACCCCTAAAAAACAAAAAGCGTCAATCGGGCTTATGTCACTTTTGAACTTGAGCCTAAGATGAGCCTTATTCTAAATTTTCATGCAAATCCATGCAGTTTCAAAGAATTCGGAGGTTACAGCTGATTTTCAGCTTCAATGACTACACTATTATGGGTTTGAGTTCCCAGTCGATTCGTCGGAATTTTTGTTATGTTGTACTTGACACCCTCCTGATCAAAAGTGTTCATAGGCCCAAAGTCCGGAATTGACCAGTTTTCGAGATGTCGAGGACGCAAAGTCTCAAAAAAATTGAATATTTCCATGAACCAGAAAATAGAAACGAACACTTGAAAATTATTATTATCCATTCTTGTATTATTTATCGGGTTTGGATCAATTTGAGTATTCATAATATGTATCTGGAACGGAAGTCAGTACGACTACACCCCCGGGACATCCCCAAAATAAGGGTGGAGAAATTAAAGTATTTATATCTCAGGTTGTTATGACGTGTTTTTTTATAAATCTTTCTATACGGCTAAGAACATGCGTGAGAAATTATTCGAATCATTTCCACCCCGAAACACCCCCAAAATAGGGAAAACGCAACTTTAATTAAAAAATAAACTAATATGAACTGCCCCCACCTTTTTTTAAGAGGAAATTACTCCTCCCCCCTTGAAATACGAATGGAACATTCTATAATAATTATTGTATGGTATGTAAGTACATTCCAAATGGTTGTTCTCGTTCGAGTGATTTTGAAATCGAAATGCTGTTACGATAGACATGAAATAACATCGGCTTTCTCGATGCACCGTAATAGATTCTACTATTAATTTAAATGTCTGGCAAGAATACTGCGGTTTGTCGCACCATCTGCAGTATAAAAGAACTCTTGCTTTCTTCTAGTCACCCGTTACTTGAGATTTGTTTTATTTCTTTAAAGAGACGAATTTTGTCATAATATTCAGAGGCGTACGCTATAATTTTTTACAACTTTCGTTTCTTCTATTATAAACCAAACGAATCATTTTAAATGGAAGATCTTGAGTGTGCCATGTACGTATTTGATGCGTCAATGAAAAAAATACCTTGCATAATTAATTTATTGTAACAAAAAGTAATTTTCGGTTTCTACAGGGTATTGTGTATAAACCTCCCCAGCCTGGTGTCTCGAAAACCAAAAGAAATATTTAAAATGTAAAGAAAATGATGTGTAGTGAAAAAATGTGACTTAATTTTTGAACGTAAGTGGCATGGCTCTTCCTAAACGTGTAGATGGTACTCGCAACTTCCCCATAACCCTTGTAATATAAATAGTGATCCAAAAGTAATTGGTATTGTAGGTATTTTAATCTGAAAGTATAAAACAAAAGCTGTTAATCTTCTTCAAAATTAATTCCAGATTTCGGTCTACATTTGTTACCAAGAATTTATTTTTCAAATAATTATATCTAATATGATCGATAACTGAATAATTACTAATAGTCCAGTCTCTGAAGGCGAAAATAAAGTAAAAGCTCCCAATTTTTTCGGATAGCATGGATTTTCCTGAATATTTGCATACAAGCTCATCTGACCTCGCACTTCAAAAGTTATATTGTCTAGATGTGTGCTTTTTTCTATTGGGGGGTGAAAACTACCCTTGTACGAAAAAAATGCGAATATCGCAGATTTACGTATTTTAAAGATTCAATTCATGTTCAAATATGTTGGATAAAGTTCCTTTCTTTTTTTAATACAATTTATGAAATTTAATTACTTTTCAACCTTTAAAGATCCTTAAAAACTAACCTTCCATGACCAAAAAAAAAGTTTTTTACAGTTTAAAATATCTTTTGGTGCATTCACAATATATTGCATTTCTTTGTTATTCATTAGAGAGCTTACGACTCATTACAAAGTTGCAACCCTTAAAAAACATCCCTTATAATAAAATAAACAAAAAAATATTTTTAAAAGCTTGAGATGTTTTAATTTAATGGTATGCTTACGTTGAATTATAAACTTTTTATTGGTTTTCAAATGATCTATGATAAGTTGCAACTTTTCAGTTATCCAAAAAACCCTTATAAAAACCCCTACCCCTTATAGAAAAATTTCCTAAAAATTATATGTGAGTATGATACTATAATTATTTTTTTTAATTTTATTTAATTTATTCTTAATATTTTTTTATTAAATTTATATAAAAAAAAATGATATACATTATAAATGGATACGTGTGTGTATGTATATTATTAAAATACTTACTCAAATCAGTTCACAAGTGCTCCAAAATACACAAAGATGATGGTAATTTACCCGCACCGAAAATTTTACCGAAAAAATGCGATTAATTTTTTTACCATAACTTTTGTAATTTTAAAGTTATAAATTTACTCAAAAAACCATTTTGTAGGGAATTTAAAGCACTTTAAGTTCTGTGATTTGCAGTTTTTTTGAGCCCTTCGTTTTTTAGATTTGTAAGCTAAAAGGGCTCAGGAAAGGCAGTCTTGGAGCTTAGTTTTGAGCTTCTAACGGTCATAACTCAGTCAAATTTTGTCCTACAAAAATTTAAAAAAAGCAAATTGTTCAGTAAGAAAAAACCTACAATTTCTTATTCTATCATTTTTTTTATAACTTTGTTAGTTTTTGAAATATTTTGAAAAAAGGCGATTTTTTAAAAAATTGAAAAATTTTATTCAAAAGTAAATGAAATTTTTTTTTAAATTTAGGCTTCTAAAATCGTTCAAATTCCCAGAATCTACTGTTAATACATAAATAAAGTAAATTGCAGAAGGAATACGTTTAATTTTTTTTCCGTCAAGTCATTAATTTTAATACCAATTTTTTTTTCTCAAAAGTCAAGACAATCATTTTATTTTGATTGTAACTTCATTAGTTTTCATGCTAACGACTTCTACCACCACTCAATTTAAAGATCTTTTCAAGAACTTTAATAGGTGTTATATAAGTTTTCCTCGAAAAACCTTTAATTTTTCCGCTACAGGACATTGAACGTTTCGATTATACCTATCTTCGAAATTGACATCAACTTCTGTGTGTCATAACTCAGGTTCTATCCCATCTACAAAAATAAAAAAACAACCTCTTTGCAATTTAATTACCGTCATTTTTGCTTATGATCAGTTTTCTGATAAAACTGATAGTTTTTGAGATATTCGCGAAAAATGTCTCAAAAACATGCATTTTTTGGGCTAAAAGCGAACATATTTAGGCGCAAATAATTCAAAAAGTATTGACTGTACAAAAAATTTTTATAGAACATTTTTTCCTTAGAATTCATCCCTCTATCGAATCGTAAGGTTATTTTTAATAAAAAATTCCCACCCTCCAGAAGGGGTGGCATCTACCCCTAAGGTAAAAGCACACATCGGCACTATATAACTTTTGTTTCTTGGGCTATTCCCTAGCTACAGTTCAACTTTCACGTCAATCCATTCCATCCGAAAAAATCGGTAGCCAAAATACTTCAGTGACTGGACTATAAGGATATCACAGGAAATTAAGGTCCTGATTTTCCAATCAGGCCAACGTTTCGATTTTATTTAAAATCTGCCTCAAAGCTAGTGGTTTTATCTNTTTCACGTCAATCCATTCCATCCGAAAAAATCGGTAGCCAAAATACTTCAGTGACTGGACTATAAGGATATCACAGGAAATTAAGGTCCTGATTTTCCAATCAGGCCAACGTTTCGATTTCATTTAAAATCTGCCTCAAAGCTAGTGGTTTTATCTCGATATGGAAATTTTGGCTATATCCTATGTTTTGCGACGTGCATATGCGTCAAATTAATATGCCCCACTCGCAATCCTTCTGAATACCACATTCGTTTTCCCCGGCACCTACGGGTTTGAGTATTAAGGTCGTGGCGATTCTTAAGTGTATTCTAAGTGGCGCTAATGACCATTTATTTGTCCGATAGGCTTTGTTCGATGAATGTGTCTAATCAAATGAAGCTTTAGATCGTCAGGTGAAGGTAGCAGGATCCTAGTAGGCGCTGTGTTATAGGTCACCATCTGATTAAATATATGTGTATATACAGGGTGATTCAGGTTTAATCTGGATAACTTATTTCACAAATCGCCTTGTTTCGGATATAGGGGGCGTTGAAATAGATTTTTTTCCAGCTTTTTCCTCATAACTTTTGAACCACTCATCCGATTGAGGTGAAATTCGGAACACAAACACTGCTTATGATCTTTCATAAGCTTCTTAACCACCTACTCCACTTAAAAGTATATTTTGTATGCTACCTTCCGCCTACATTATTTCGAAACTTCAAAAAAATTAATTAATTTCAATAAAACAGCTGCGCACCACTTTTGTCTCATTAATTTTGAAACTTTTTCGTCTCCTGTTTTTTTTTATTTAGCCTTGTTTCTAAGATATTCAATAAAATTCGTGACAGTGTAGCGCCCCAGCGCATCTCCGAAACGATGCGATTTAGGAAATAAGTTTATATCACGAATGAATATTATTTTAACCTGTTCTATTCCTGAAGTATCCAGATTAAATCTGAATCACCCTGTATATGGAGTTTCAAAGTTTCTAGTTTACGCCAGAAATTATAGTTTTTGGTATTCTCGTAAATCAAGCAAAACAATATTTATAATAACCGTCATGTCGTTATTTACTTTGTTTCTTTTTATACTCGTGCAGCGAAGAGGTTTCCACTTGAGGTAACCTTGACATCCAATTTTAAAAAAAGCGCCTGGAGGTAGTAAACGCTATCAACAAAGGTCTAATTAAAACACCATTAGGTTCTGTCTTAACGACCACAAAAACACACCATAGCATGGTTTTTAAAGTTCGTTAAACGCTGTTTATGTCTTTAGACAATAAATTTTCTCGAGTTCTCGTTTGACGTGCTTTGTCCTTTTCAACAAACTATTGCGCAACCATTAATATTGTAAAGATGATCCATGCACGGACTAATGAAGCTACCTACCACTGCAATGAAGCGTGTGCATTTTTTACATGAATGCATTAGACTTAAGGTGGCCATATCCCTGGCCGAGAAATGGTGAAGTTTCTGGCATTTTTAGGTACTGAAATCTTGAAAAGTAAAACGTGTACAACAAAAGTAAGCACAAAAATAAAATCCTTGATGTTTTGTTTATTCATTGTTACCATTTAAATTTACCCAAATAAAATAATAACTAAAAAAAAGCGTTTGTAAAACATGCGTTTTCTGTTATCCTAACCTCACATTTTAAGAATTATTTTCACGTACTTATAAATAAAAGTAAACAATTTTATATGTAGGACTAAGCAAGTAAATGTTATAAGAATATTTACATGTGGAGTTATATATAAAAAAGTTAGTATTTTCGTAAATTTCAGTACCTAAAACCTTGATGGTTTGATCGTTTTTTGCACCTGTTTATTGGTTTTACTGCGGCATCTTTGAAAATACCCAGATGGAATGACATAACATTGCTATTATTTGATAAGCTTTAGATTAATCAGTTATTAAATGTTTAAAATTATTTGTCTTTGCGGAAAACATTATCTAAAGAATATGGGGCCCTTAAAAAGGAAAGCATACGTCAGTTCGTTCTCCTTAATAAAAGGTGGACCTTTAAAGATGGTCCTGGAAGATTCCAGTACTAATAGTGTGAAAAATACCAAAATTGATGACGCAAGGTACATTTATTATCACATGGAGCATGATAAAAAATTTATAACGCTTTCTGACTAAACATATATTGCACTTCATGCTGGTTGTACTACCGGATTTACCAGGGCTTGTGTTTTCTTCAAAAGCAAGGCATAATCAATCAATCAAGACAATTTCCTACATTGGTTTGAATATGAGTTTTGGTGAATTTTAAGAAAGCTTCTTTAATTGTCATGGGTAAAGAGAATTATCACAGCACTATTCTGAATAAAGCTCCAACGACAGCTTCCAAGAAAGCTGACATTCAAGAAAGGTAAATCAAAATAATGTTCATTACTAAAATACAGTCTTGAAAACATTGCAATGTGGAAAGAAGCTATTGGAAAAGCAACAATTCGGCATGCTGAAGAAGAAATTCAGCACAGGTGGAATAGAGAAATTCAGCACAGGTGGAATAGAGAAATTCAATTCGACCTACAGAATACACTTCCTCTAGTCATAAATTTGGGAACAAATGATGTCGACGGTAGCGAGGAGGAGAAGGAAGTTGTTGTTGAAGATGATGATGTTATTCCAATGATTCACAGAATGTAAACAAATAAATGTTAAAAATATGTTGTTTTATATACCTTACTAACGTTTTTTTTATGTTTGAATAAAAATTCTCGGATAACTTTGAAAAATATTAACTGCAATAATCATATTACATAATTCTAAGCCAGAATTAATTTTTTGACTGTTCCCTAAATTATCTAAATGGACTTTATCTGGATTCGCTATCAAAAATTAATTTTCTTAAATGTCTCCAAAAAAATTTACAATCTGGCAACGCCGTACTGTTTCGGATGTGACTATATTTTCTAATCAAAGTAACCCTTAAATTCAACGAGAAGTTAAAAAATGCAATTTACGTTGGAAAAAACGTTTAGAACTACCAGCAGAAATAGGATGTCCTATTTGATAGAAAACAATTTTAAAAATGAAGGAATTGATTTGGTCGCGCTCACAAAAAAAACATTCTTGAACACATTATTTCGCAACCTACAATAAAAAATAACTGTAAGGTAGTAATTTTTTAAAGACACTTTTTGCGCAATGCCACATTCAAACTTAAATTACATCATACACCTTTTTGTTTCAGATCGTGGTCTTGGGCGGTATGCTCGTTCGCCCTGCTGGCAGTGGCGTACTCCAGGGGCGACCCCTACGAGTACAACGTCACCTCCTACACCCGCAACCTACCCGACGAGATCCGACCGATCGTGAGTCGAGCCCTGAGGGTGGAGAGGGCGGCGACGCACCCCAATTTCAGCAGCTCGGACTGTCACCCCGACGACCAGATCTCGTGCCCGCCCATGAAATACCGAAGGCCCTCGGGCGAGTGCAACAACGTGCGCCACCCCAAGTGGGGCAACAGGGGGTCGGCGTTCCTCAGGCTGCTGCCGCCTAGCTACGCGGACGGTGAGTAAAGTCATTGTGATCTAGAGTGCCGAGGGATCAACGTTTCGTGCGTGATGACTCTTCAGAAGCGAGGAGTGGGAAACTAAGCATTTCGACACACACTGTTCGTGTTTTTCTTAAGTGAGAGAAGTTTAACATCAGATACCAGCAATAGGGTAGAATGTTTAAAAGATTTTGAAATAGAAAATAATACACAAAGCTGGGACCTCATATTTTTAGGAAACATGTTAATAATGCAGGAAAACAACCATTTATCTGCTTCCACCATAGTAAATAGACTACTAGTACAGGAGATAAGTAGATTTTACCGTAAAAGTGGAAGACAACGGGTGGTAAGTGAAGTAACTTACCTCCCTAGGGAAAAAGGCGGTTTCAATTTATAAATGTATATTTATGAACAAATAAATAGAAATATTTGATGAACATTACGTTTTATTAATTACATATTATGAATTAATATTTATAGTAATTGTACAGTTATTACATTTAGTAACATTTATAACATCTGGATAAATTATTCCCCTCGCGTGACAATTAGACGCATTTTTCTCAAAATGATTTGACCGCTCCATTTCAGTCACGGACGCTCAATATTATCTGACTGATCCATTAAAACGGCATGATGCGACGTACTACTAGAAACTGGAGTTGAAGTGTCATTGTAAAGAATCCTGTTGGCTATTTCATTTTTGTTGCATAAACTATCAGCAACATAACTTTCTGCAATTGTGGCTGATTTCCACCCACCATGTCTCATGATTGCTAATACATCAACTCCTGTATTAACCAGTAACGTTGCCGATTTTCTTCGGAATGAATGGTCTGTATATGTTTCAGGATGTTCTACTTTCAAAAACTGTGCAATCTTATTAGGAATCATAGAAAGGGTATTCTTGCCGACTGGTTGGTTGTAACATATAGCTGCTTGATAGCGCATAAAAAAGCGTGAAATTTCAGTTTTAATTTCCAATCTAATCTTGATATATTCCTTGAGAATTTCTAAGTAAGAAACAGAATCCAGGCGAGAAGTATGTAATTGTAAACGTACGTAACATACCAGTTTTAGAATCTGGAACTGTAACTACAATAATGTCATCGAAATGTTTTAAATTGCCGTTGTCCAAAGTAAGTTTGCATAAATGATCAGAACGGCATGGTTCTGCAATGCCTAAGGCCGTTACTACCTTCATTAACAAATATGTGTAGACCAAGCAAATTAAATTTTTACTCGAAAAAAGTCCTATCCGCTAGATTATTGTAAAATTGTCTTGTAAAGGAACATGATACAAGACATCTCTCGTCTCGTGAGTCAAAAACTTTTATTAGCTAACTTTTCTATTTAAACAAATAAGTGAGGAAAACAGTTTTTTCACTTTGCAGGGAAAACCATAAATTTTAGCGAAAAGTTACTCTCAGACAGCTTGTAGGGAATAAAATTATCTACAAAATGAGACTTGTTAAATTAAAATCGGTTAATAAACAAAAAAGTTATTGCAAAAAAACAAGAAAAGTGCCCATTTTGAAGATAATTTTACTCTATCGCAT
>NW_019416299.1:865113-876589 GCF_000390285.2 Anoplophora glabripennis
TGTTTTTTTGCAATAACTTTTTTGTTTATTAACCGATTTTAATTTAACCAGTCTTATTTTGTAGATAATTTTACTCCCTATAAGCTGTCTGTGAGTCACTTTTCGCTAAAATTGATGGTTTTCCCTGCAAAGTGAAAAAACTGTTTTCCTCACTTATTTGTTTAAATAGAAAAGTTAGCTAATAAAAGTTTTTGACTCACGAGACGAGAGATGTCTTGTATTATGTTCCTTTAGACAATTTTACAATAATCTAGCGGATAGGACTTTTTCGAGTTTCTCTTTTATTTTCGCTAATGTTCCTGGTGTAGTGTTATCGGGTGCCTGAACGAGAAATTCGTTGACTTGTTCTCTTGTAAAAATGTTTGACTTTTCAGGTGTACAGCCGTCATTCTTACGTTTGAAAAATGCTTGAGGTGTTTTGATATATCCACTTTCTCCTCTATGAAAATAGTTGACTTAATCATTGAGTATTCACTCCATAAACTCGCCGGTGATTTTAAAGTTCTTAACTTCTCCATGAAATATGCTAGCAGTGACATTTCAGAAACACCAGTATTTTTGTTCTGGCACGATTCTTTGAAATTTCTATATGCTCGTCCGTAGCGCACTTTCGACTTGTCGGGCAATAAAAATTCGTAGGCAGCATTTGCTGCACTTTCAATTTCTCATTTAGAAATAATAATTCAAAACCAGCAAAATTGCAACTTTTATGTAGCTTTGTTTATAAAACACCTTAGAAACGACAAATTTCAAACAACCAAGGCGACTTTGCAAGATTTCGAATAATGTCAAAATGAATTGATTAAGAAATGTCTTCAAAATATAAGCTAATCTTTATTTCATGAACCATAAAGAACTGCGAGAGCAGAGAAAATATTATGCACCACGCAGCAGTTAAGTATAATTTACCAGTCTCGGACTGTATTGCCAGCCCTCGCTCCGCTCGGGCGCAAAATCGTCCTCGACTGGTAAAAAATACCTACCTTCGTTATAGTATAAATAACTATTTGTTTTCAGATCAAAATTGCGACCCAGCCCATAATAACCTTGGTATTTTCAACACAATTGACTTGAAAAAATTTGTAAATGGAGCATAAAATATTGATAAAATATTGTCAAAGTTAGATCTAACTCTGAGCAATTTGTCTCACTCAAAAAAATTCATGAGAAACGCCTGAAAATCAGCCTCCTAATCCTAATGTGGTTTCCCCCTTAATATCACACAGAAATTTAACAATGAAGGCACATAAACACTCCGAAAAAAAATTGTTGCGATGGTATAAAAAATTTAATTATTATTATTTAAATAATTTTTTGCAGTTAGTGCGACCCAACCGAGATATTGAAGAAATTAAAAAGCATTTTTTGCGACGTAAATTCTTAATAACATTTTTTCCTCACTAAGTGGCGCTTATGCATTTTAATGTGTTGTTCTGCAACAAATTTGTAGCCGATTTGTGAAAATATTTTGGGGTTTATGGAAAACGACGTCAATCACGATATTTTGGACCTCACCACTGGACTATCTAGGGAAAATCACGGCGACGCGGCAACACCGCTCGCGTTACAGTTAATTCCTATAATACCGATGACGTCACGACCGGAATACCGGTCATATATGAGCGAGGTTCACTTTCTCCGTTGTCTCGGAGAAATTGCGGTGATATTCCGTCACTTTTCAGTCAAGTTCATTTATTTCCTCGTCCAGCCGGAGGAAAGAAAAAGTCTTCCGCTTGAACCGGTCGGACTTTTGTCTACCCACTGCGATTAGATAACTTGATTTATGCGGACTAGACGTAGAAACGTTTTATTTAACGATTTTTTTTAACTAACCGCGAATGTTGATGTTTTTTAAATGAGAGATCGGAAAAATTGTTTAACCGCGGCTTTCTCCAAATAATGGATTGTTTATGAAAGCCACAAATATAACATTTACATACATTTATGCGACATTTCATGCCAAATCACTGAGATTGGGGAAAAAATTAAATCTAGGAGTTCCGCAGGAGTCTTCGCTAAGTTCTTTGTTGTTCCTGCTTTATGTCAATGATCTACCTGATTATATTACAAATGGCCATGTGACCATGTTTGTAGATGATACTACAATCACAGTTTCTGCCAGTACCCCCGAGGAACTTCGTAAGAAGATTGTAAATGTAATTGGCGAATTCAGTACTTGGTGCGATCGTAATAAATTTATGCTAAATGAGGATAAAACATTAATAATTAACTTCGGTATACTGAGACTACTTCCATGTCATTACATTATACATAGTAGTCCAATTAACTAAGCCTTTAAATCGAAATTTTGCCAACTTGGCTGAATTTTTGATATGAGTTAGTTTAAGGTATATTATAACAATAAGTGAGAGTAATTTTTTGTTCAACCCCCGGCCAAGGGTGGAAAAAGATAAAACATAGGGCTTTTTCAAGATAACTCAAAAAGGGTAAGAGCTAGAAAAAAAGTTATTAACAGAGTTAGGGAGGCTAGAAGTTAAGGGAAGATTTCAGAAATTTAATTTTGTTAAATCATTAAAATTAACGATTAAAAATTTGATTTTTTGTTATAACTTTCTTATTAAAAATTAAAAAATATATCTATTTCTCTGAAAAGAAAAGTTACATATTTTAGAGCAGATTGAAAAAAAAAATTACAAAATTCAATCATTTTTCTGTTTGTTATGATTTTTTTTAAATTTCTGAAATCTTCCCTTAACTTCTAGCCTCCCTAACTCTGTTAATTGTAATAGTACAAGAAAAAGTTAAGAGGCCATTTTTATGTAGAATTGTCTGCTTTACAACTTTCATGAAAAACTTTTTTTTCTAGCTCTTACCCTTTTTGAGTTATCTTGAAAAAGCCCTTTGTTTTATCTTTTTCCACCCTTGGCCGGGGGTTGAACAAAAAATTACTCTCACTTATTGTTATAATATACCTTAAACTAACTCATATCAAAAATTCAGCCAAGTTGACAAAATTTCGATTTAAAGGCTTAGTTAATTGGACTATAGCACATTTACACTCTCAACAAACATCAAGCTTCTAGGAACATATTTTGATTCAAAACTGACTTGTGATAATCACATTGACCACGTATGTAAGCAAATGAATAAAGCATATTTCGCATTGTTGCAACTAAAATCCTCTCTTGATGAAAGTTGTATGTTAAACGCATATTACGCTCTAGCATATTCATATATGTCGTATAATATAATATGGTGGGGTCGTGAAAGAGAAATTAATCGTATTTTTATAGCTCAAAAACGATTATTAAGGTTAATATACAGTGTATCCCACCGGGAATTACCGCGATCGATATCTGTTAAAGTACTTATTTGAAAAATTTGAAAATTTGGCAACTTATCAAAGTCAGTTGGTGCAATACAACTAAAATATTTTCAAGGCCATAGCACTTCCGGTTATACCGGAAGTCGATGCTATCTTTGTTATTTTAAATGGAACACCCTATATACTTTTACATTTTTGGATTCTACTTGAAATTCTAAGGTCACTTTGTATAACAAACTTAGTTCTTAAATTTTGTAGTTTTTGAGATATTGACATTTTTGTGAAAAATTTGACAGATGCAAGGTTGTGCGAGGTTTTCTGTATTTTATTCCAGCAATTAGATATCAATTTGAGATTCGGTATATGAGTAGAACACGTATGGAACAAACTTCCAGAATATCCATAAATTATAAAATATGATACATAGTGTTTAATTTTCGACTGTACATTTTGATAACTTCAAAGAGTTATAACTTTGTTAACTTAAATGGAACACCCTGTATTTTTGTGGCCTATCTTGTGTAGAAGTTAATTATCTTTCACGTGATGTAGGCATTGTAGGAGCTGTGGTTACTAATTTTAGAGATAATTGCAATGTTTTACTTTTTTCAATTTTCACATTAACTTAACTTTATCAAGGGGTCTATGGGTAGGAACAATCGTTATTGACAATCAAACTATCAAACAACAATAAGGTGTCAAATTATAGTGTATAGTAAAGAAGCAATTATTACACAAGATGCCTGGCCAGCGTTTAAATTTTAGTAATCAGGATTATTTTAATTTATTTATTATTTACGGACAATGTAACAAAGTAATATCAAGAACATGTGATACATTTGCAGTACGATATCCAGACAAGGTAATGCCCTCGCGAAGTACAGTAAAGCGTCTGGTAGAAAATTTTAGGAATTTCGGATCTGTAGTAATAAAACCGGATAGAAGAAAACCTGTTGTGGATAATGAAAATGTCGAAATTGCAATATTAGGTTACTTTAAAGCATTTCCAACTATGTCAATTAAGCAAGCGGCACTGGAATCTGGTCTTGCTAAAAGTTCGATTCACAAAATTCTTCATAAACATAAATTTCACACATATTCTTTACATATGGTGCAAAAATTAAACGAAGCAGACTTTTTAAAACCGATTCAGTTTTGCGAGTTTATGTTGATGAGATACCAAGATGACATTTCCTTTTTGCACAATATTATATGGAGTGATGAATCCAAGTTTACAGAAAATGGATTATTTAATAGACATAATTCGCATTACTGGTGTGACACAAATCCTCGGGAACGATATTTCCAAAATAGTTGGCAATTTAATGTTTACTGTGCCATAAGAAATAATGAAGCCGTGGCACTAGAATTTTATGATAATAATTTAAATAGTAAGTAAAAGAATGTGATAAAATTAATTAAAACTTAGTAATATTTTATTATAGGTGAAAGGTATCTGCATATCTTACAAAATCTTGACAACAACTATTTAGAAAATTTGAATTTAGAAGAACACAGGAAGCTGTTTTATCAACATGATGGCGCACCTCCACATAATGGTTACATAGTTAACAATTTTCTTCAGCAGAGTTTCTACGATCAGTGGATTGCAAATAATGGACCTTTCTTGTGGCCTCCTCGTTCGCCAGATTTATCTATTTTAGACTATTTTGTTTGGGGAACTATAAAGTCCAAAGTCTACGAAGCTCCACTAACTACAAAGGAAGACTGCATTCAGAGGGTCAGAGATGCGTTCCAAAATCTATCTCCACTGTTAATTAGACGAGCTACTCATGAAGGATTCATTCATAGATGTGAGAAATGCTTGGAAGTTGCAGGCCGGAATTTGGAACATTTATTGCATTAGAAATTTATCTAGTACCGATTCTATTTTGTCTTTAGTTTCAACTAGTTTTTTTTTAATGTGACTTTCCCATAATGTTACAGGAGTTCTTTGCAACGTCACTGTATAACCTGTAGAACCAAATACCAAATGTGTTTAACAAAATCATTATCCACAACAAGTATTCATCTATCTGATTTTACTATGACAGATCCGAAATTTCAAAGAAATTCTACTAGACGCTTTGATATACTCCGCTTTAGGGGTTTACTTGGCCTGGATATCGCGTTGCAAATGTATCACGTTCTTGATATTGCTTTGTTACATTGTCCGTAAAAATAATAAACAAATTAAAATAATTATCATTACTAAAATTTTACTACACACTTTGACAACTCGTTGTTTAATAGTTTGATTGTCAATAACGATTGTTCCTACTCATAGACCCCTTGGTAAAATTAAATTAACGTGAAAATTGAAAAATAAAAGTCAAAATTGCTATTATCTGTAAACTTAGTAACCACATCCCCTACAATGCCTACATCACGTGAAAGATAATTAATTTCTGCACAAGATAGACCACAAAAATACAAGGTGTTCGATTTAAGTTAACAAAGTTATAACTCTTTGAAGTTATCAAAATGTACAGTCGAAAATTAAACACTCGGTATCATATTTTGTAATTTATGGATATTGTGGAAGTTTGTTCCATACGTGTTCTACTCACATACCGAATCTCAAATTGATATATAATTGCTGGAATAAAATACAGAGGACCTCGCACAACCTTGCACCTATCAAATTTTTCATAAAAATGTCAATATCTCAAAAACTACAAATTTCAGGAACTAGGTTTGTTATACAAAGTGACCTTAGAATTTCAAGTAGAATCCAAAAATGCAAAAATATATAGGGTGTTCCATTTAAAATAACGAAGATGGCGTCGACTTCCGGTATAACCGGAAGTGCTATGACCTTGAAAATAATTTATTTGTATTTCCCCCACCGATTTTAATAACTTGCCAAATTTTCAAATTTTTCAAGTAAGTACTTTTCCAGATATCGAACGCGGCGATTCCCGGTGGGATACACTGTATAGAGTACTGCCCACTGACAGTTGTAAACCTATTTTCAAAGAAAAAAAACTCCTCACTTTACCGTCGATATATATATATTGAAATGTATTACTTTTGCTAAAAAAAATGAACATCTTTTTAAGTCTTGCTCATATTACCATTCATACAACACTAGGCATGGGGTTTCATTATTAAGCATACCAAAACATCGCACCACTTTTTTTGAACGCTCCCCATATTACAATGCCAGTGTTTTATTCAATAGACTGCCAAACAATATTAAAACTATTACGTGATATAGTAAATTTAAAAACAAAATAAAAGAATTTTTATTGGGTAATGCCTTTTATAGTGTATTAGAATATCTCAAATATGAAAAGAATAATTGAGTGACTGTAATAGAATTTCAGGCAATAGATACATATTGTCATTGCTATTTTTGTGATAAAAGTTTACATTGTACGCTTAATTTAGTTCCTTGTAAATGTGAAGTATTTTTCATAACGCAAGTTCAAATTTTAAATTTTTCTATGTTGTGACGTGAATGTAGATTACTTTTAATGTGTATTTACAAATGTGACTTACCATATATACATGTCAATGTGTCCAAAATGGTGAAACGAAATAAATAAATAAATAAATAAATAGAAGTAGAATAAAAAAGATCCGACTCTAGGACCTGTCTCATTTTCCATATTGAAGGACGATTTTTTTGAGAATGTTTCAAGGAAAAAAAATCAAAAGCTGAATACAACTTTTCACCACAACTTTTCCTTCTCTCTTTTCCAGGAAAGTACAAGCCCAAGCAGTCGGCTAACAGCCAGAACCTCCCCAGCCCCATCGACGTGGCCTCGACCCTTCAAAACAACCCGGCGCCAGCGCACGAGTCGGTCACGGCCCTTCTGGGGGCGTGGAGCGAACTCCTGATGCACGATCTGGCCAGCACCGGCAACCTGAAGAGCCAGGACTGCTGTAGCGAGAACGCGAGGAACAACGAAGAATGCTACGGGATGGTAGGTCATGGGCAGTGCAGGGAATACATGAGGACCTTGCCGGCCGTGGACATGGACGTATGCAATTTTGGTAAGGATCGAAATCCGTTTGAAAAATTCTTTTTCCGTAAAGTGTTTACAGCGGTGGTCATGGTTACTTTCGCGCAGCAGTGGAAGACGGAGTAGGAGTAGTGCACATTTACTACGCATTTTTTCTTCTTATTAAACGCAGTTTGTTCAGTGGGCTATTGATTTATATTCAAAAAAAAAAAGGGTTAAAAGGAACTAGGACGTTCAAGCAATTTTATTGTATGAGTCGTTCAAAGGGTCATTTTAGATAAAAAAAAAACGTGGAGTGCTATTAAATTAGAGGGTGGAAATTGGAGATAGGGGCGAAAATGCACCCCTTTCAGTTTTTTAATTGTAGCTCGAAAATGAAGCAAAATTTCGGTATAGTTCATAGGAAAAATTATTTAGAGAATTGGATTTCCCATCGAAATTTGAAAAAAAGTAAAAATTCGATTATTTGTTTTTTTTTACTTTTTTGCCTCTAGTTTTTTTTTTGAGTAAAGATAGGTGTAGGCATTGCTTCATAAAAAAAAGTAGATAAAATTTCCTTCAAAACAAGAGGTTGTAAAGTATTTTTGGATGAAAATTGGCTGATATAATATATGGCCGTTCAAACGTAGCCAATTTTTCGATTTTCGTCGCCCTTATACGTTTTAATTCTCATTTTTTACAAAAAAAAAGGAAGGAAATAAGACGTTCAAGGATTTTCATCACATGACTTGTTCGAAGGGTCATTAAAAATGAAAAAAACGCGGAGTGCTATTAAATTAGAGGGTTGAAATTGAAGATAGGGGTGAAAATGCACTTTTGCAGTTTTTTAAATACAGCACGAAAACGAAACAAAATTTCGGTATAGTTCTTAGGAAAAATTTTGTAGAGAATTGAATTTCCCATCGAAATGGCTTATTTAAAATATTTAAAAGAAAAATTTTATGCAAAAAATCGTTAATAAACAATTTTAAAAAAGCAAAAAATAAGATTTTTTTATTTTTTTTTTTTACTTTTCTGACTCTAAGTTGTGATAATCTTTATTATACAAATAAAACTTTTAAAATAATTTTTATTAAGTAAAGAATCAATTTGCTGTAAAAATAATAATTATAATCATTATTATGTTAAAAACGACGAAAATCTAAAAAATATTTAAGTTTGACCGGTTATAACTTTAAAAATGCATAATTTTAAAGGAAATCTTATATAGTTTTTTTGTACAGCAATTTTCTTTGCTTACTTCTACTAAAAAAAAATGTCAAAGAAAAAAAATAAAAAAAATCTGATTTTTTGTTTTTTTAAAATTGTTTACGAACGATTTTTACATAAAATTCTTCTTTCAAAATCTTTAAATACGCCATTTCGATGGGAAATTCAATTATCTAAATAATTTTTCCCATGAACTATAGCGAAATTTTGCTTCGTTTTCGAGCTACAATTAAAAAACTGAAAGGGGTGCATTTTCACCCCTATATCCAATTTCCACCCTCTAATTCTTGAACGTCATAGTTCCTTTCAAAATCCTATAATCAATAGCCTACAGGTGTGGTGTAAAATTTTGTTACTTACGTATTGCTTGTGTTTTTTTTAAATTGTAAAAGTTTCAATTGATTGTAAAGTAATTGAAATGTTTATTTCGGACAAAAGCAGAAGAATGGACTTTCACTATAAAAAGTAATGTTAAGCACATTTTCATACTTCGTACCTAAATTTTTCCGCCGCCCTCTCTTTATTAAATAAAATTCCAGCTGTTTCACTATTTCAAAAAAAAATTGTTATCTTAAAATGAGGAGGAAGTAAATAGGCACGAATGAACTACTATTATTTTTCTATTTATTCTCAAATAAAAATGGACTCTTTATGTTTTATGTAACAAAATGTATGCAAGTTGCATATAAATTTCAAGAAACGTTTTGTTAAATCTTTTAACTTCGACGAACTATACATTAGCTTTACCTACTTATTTCTCTTGGCATCTAATTTTGTGTAAATATCTATGTTATTAACTAAGTATTATAAAATAACGACATATCTCAGAATATTAGAGTTAATATAACTACATCCTTGGAAATTACAATTTTTTATAACTTAGAACAACGTATTATAAAATTGTATCTATACAGGGTGTTTCATAACCTTACCGACACAGCACAGCAGGCACCTGTAGAGGATCTTAAAATTTGCCGATTTGTTATATAACACTTTTTTTGGATGTACCATTGAAGAGGTATTGTGTTAAATTATGAAAAACAATAATATTTCAGCATTTTTTTATCAGCATGCCAATTATTAAATAGTTTTACCAGTGCTACCGGAAATTTTATTTAAAAATTTGTTTTACTCTTGCAAATTTTTCGAAAAATTTACTTTTTTTGAGAAAATCGGGATTTTGTGAAACAGCGTCATTACTAATAAATTGAATCGAACAAAAAGTATTTTTGACGTTTACAAAGATGCACATTACCACGTACTATTCCATCGTCTTGGAAAATGCCTGCAAAATTTTCTTTTCGTGAAAAATGTTCTCATCAATTCAATAAATTGTACAATTATTAATTGTATTGATAAATCATGGAAACTACTTCTCTAGTCATGCATTGCGATCGCTGGAATAGTTCTGGCACCGATATTTTCTTATATAATTACGGATATCGCTGTAATTATTGAAATTAGAGATTTGCATTAACAGTCTTATATAAGACATAGTGTGAGATTGCTCAAATTAACCCAAAAATGTCTTTACAAAACAAAAAAATAACCAATTTGAAAAGATTATTTTAAATATTAAAAAAAAAAACTAAAAATCTTTCTGAATATGATGTGTATCGAACTGAAACTATTTGAAATATTTCTCGTATATATTCCATTAACTTTAAATGTATTGTTGTGACAAATTGTTGCATAAATCACTGGGAAAGGTATTTTACCAGAAATGTTGAAAAGTTCCTTTGTCCGCAAAACAAATAAATCACGTTATTTCCCAATTTAGCAAAACAAATGTCATTTTACCACAACAGTACTCGTAAGACTGTCATCTTTCAAGATTACTTACACAAAATCATATAATAAATAATGTAAATCGCGTGTAAATCTGATAATAATACAAGTGTTTACCTAACAACATAATAGAAATCTCATTAGTAATATTGGATATTTAGACAGAAATGCAAATAAGTTTTTAATCTCCTACATCTTGATATTACTATGCTTGGCTTTCAGATGTTGCTTTATTTCCATTCCGTTGCATAATTCCGAGATGTTCAACGAACATTTTACCTTGAAGCCACCCACGTTTCAATATCTAAATCTAGAACTGAAATGGCATGGTAGATGTAAACGAAACGAATGCTGAGATTCAGCCTTTTTTTACAAAAAATTACGTAAACTCACCAGTAAGGGGCGAGCAAATCTATGAAATATACAGGGTGTTTTGTAATGAATGGGCCATACTGTAATGTGAGGTTCCTGAAGTGAAAATAGACTAACCCAACTTACCTTAGTGAAAAAGGTAATAATAACACATATACGGGGGTCAAAAATGAATTATGAAATGTGGAAAATTAACGACTCACGAGCCCTTTAAAGAGAAGGTACTTGCTAAGTAAAATGTCTGGCGTGGTGGTGGGGGAAGCTTGTCCAAGCGAGTCGCGCGCGCGAGAAAAATGAAATCCAAAGTTCAAGTTGATGCGGGCTGTAAAATTTTGCAATATCTCGGCTTCTATTCATCGTAGAAACTTTTTTTAACTGGGGTAGCTTCGACGAAAAAATAAAATGGGCATACTTACGAATTCGTAGAATAGCCCTGAACCCTAGAAAAAATGCATCTTTTATACTTACCTATTTTTTTTTTTAATTTACAAAAATGTCAAAAATTATTGTTAAACGAAACATTAATTAAAATTTCAATTTCGGAATTATTTTACTATTATTAAATACATAAATGAAGCTATCGTTCATTTAAAAAGTTATTTTTTTAAATATATTAAGCCAAAGTAAACTTATTTTTTCAATATTTTGTTAGTTATTTAATTACGATTTAAATGTAAAATTAAAGTAAAAATTCACAAATAATTTTCAAATTATTATTTATTGTTAAAAGATTTAATAAAGAATAAAAAGCATTTGAATTTATTGCAAAATTCTCAAAATTAAAAAATATTAATAAAAATAATGCGGTCGATAAAATTACAATTTTAACTTCTTGAAATTTTAATATATA
>NW_019416299.1:877106-917557 GCF_000390285.2 Anoplophora glabripennis
TTTTTTTGCCAGCTATCCATTGTATCTATTTTCGATGAGGTAGCATAAATAGCAACAATTTTATTCAAATTGTTTATAAGCGAAAAACGCACGGTTTTTTAATGCACAATTTGAGAATGTTAATGTCAAAAATACGGTGATATGTTTCAATAGGTCGCTTAATTACGTCTTTAAGATTAGAATGACGTTTTCAGAATCATGTTTGGTTGAAAATTAACGCCTGTACAGAGGCTTAAAGTTCATAACTTTTGGAGTCTCCGTTGTAAACAAATTGAATTGTGCGAAAACTATTGCACCTACAGAGCCCACTTTTGGCACACTTTTAAAGTATGACAAAACTCTCAACTTGTCATAGGTTTTATAAAATTTTAACAATAAATGCGATAGTTATAAACAAATTAAAAAATGGGCACTTTTCTTGTTTTTTTGCAATAATTTTTTTGTTTATTAACCGATTTTAATTTAAAAAGTCTCATTTTGTAGATAATTTTACTCCCTACAATTTGTCTGCGAGTCACTTTTCGCTAAAATTGATGGTTTTCCCTGCAATGTGAGAAAAAACTGTTTTCCTCACTTATCTGTTTAAATAGAAAAGTTAATTAATAAAAGTTTTTGACTCACGTGATGAGAAATGTCTTGTATTATGTTCCTTTAAACAATTTTACAATAATATCGCGGATAGGACTTTTTTCGGGTTTCTCTTTTATTGTCGCTATTTCCCTGGTGTACTAAGAAGCCCGCTCTCTTTCAGCTTACAGGAACCAAATGAACCTGGCCACGGCCTACCTGGACGCCTCCGCTGTCTACGGCAACACCGACCAACAGGTGGAGAAGCTCCGCACCTACGACGCCGGCTTGGTGAACGTCTCCGCTTGCTCCTCCTGCCAGACCAACGCCCTCTACTCCGCCATCCTGAGGGAGCACAACAGGGTAGCCGTCAACCTGGCTCACCTCAACAGACACTGGACCGACGACGTTCTGTTCTTTGAAAGCAAAAGGATCGTCACCGCCGAGATACAGCACATTACCTTCAACGAGTACCTGCCCATCGTCTTGGGAGAGGTAAGAAGAGTAAAAATACCTTTGATGATCGGATTACATCCGTTTTTATCTTCCAGGAAGCCATTCTGCACTCCGAGCTTGAACTGAAGACCCATGGACGCTTCTCTAAGTACTCCAGCGCTCGAAGGGCTGGAGTTTACAACGAAGTGGCTATGACAGCACTGCCAGCACTTCTGTCAATGTTACCGAATAGTCTGGTAAGTAGATTCGCTTTAATCAAACCGGATACATTACCAAATCATCTGTTTGTAGATGAACGAGACTGTGGAGTCCTTTGCCGAAATGATAGACATCCTGATAGCAACCCCCGGTCAATCCCCCAGCCTGCACATGATGGTACCCCTTCGCCCCGACTGGGACACCGCCTCTCTCTTCATCCACATGGGTAGGGACCACGGTATCCCTTCCTACCCCCAATACGTACAATACTGCAGCAACAAAACTTACCCCCTACGACTTACCTTCGACGATTTGCGATCCCAAGGGATAAAGAACGAATACATAAAAGCTCTTAAGTACCTGTACTCCACGCCGGAAGACGTAGATCTACTCGTTGGAGCTCTACTAGAAAATCCTGTACCTGGAGCCGTGGTCGGACCCACCTTCAACTGCCTGCTAAAAGAACAGCTTAAACTACTCAAACAGACCGACAGATTTTGGTACGAGAACGACCTGCCTCCTAGTTCCCTCAGTACGGGCCAGCTGAAGGAAATTAAAAAAGTTACGGTGGCCGGTTTGCTTTGCGCCAATACCGACGACCTGAACGAGATACAACCCAAGGCTTTCGTGAAGGAAGACACTTTCCTAAACGCCAGGATATCCTGCGACCAACATCCCCTACCGCAGATGGCCGAGTGGTTAGAAATGGACAGGATGACCGACGTGTCCGAAGAAATGCTTATGGACGCGTTGGCCAAGGCCGAGCACGAGTTGTTGGAAAGGAGGAAGATGGAATATAACGTCTGGAGCACAGGTAACGCGCTTTTTCAGTGAAATTTTTTAAAAGCACCACTTTAATCTTCTATTATTTCAGTTGGAGGAGTGAATCCTAAGTCTCCCCAAGGCATGGCGGCCTCATTCAGCAAAGCGAACAAGAACGCCCTCAAACTAGCGAATTCGTCGCTGCTCTTCGAATTCGCCTCGAACGAAATCGTCAACTCCTTGTTACACCGTAGGAGGAAACGCCAGCTTTTTGAGAACCACGTGGTCGCGTCGATATTCCGCGACGAAATTTCGGACGGCCTCCAACAGGTCGACATCAGTGCTCTGATACCGACCCAAACCTTTGACGTCGATCTTCAGTGCGACGACAACGGTCCGTGCGATCCCAGCGAACCCTTTAGGACCTACACTGGACATTGCAACAATCTGAGACACCCTGGTTATGGAAAGAGTCTTACCACCTTCAACAGGCTGCTTCCCAGTGTCTACGATGACGGTAAGGAAGTTGTTTTTAGTCTCTCAACAGTTCGAAATAAGTAAAATTACCCAAATTGCATATAGGTTGTGGGATTCCATTGTGAGGTAACCGATTACCCAAAAGGATATAATTTAATCATAAATATACAGTAATGTGTATAATTAAAAATATGATTAGGTACAACAGAAATATTGGAAGGAGAATACTGAAATGAAATCAATGATTAATTATATTATAATGAATAATGCACCGTAATTTAAATTTACGTATTGGAGAGATGACCTCTTGAAATTTACATGATAAAATAAATCATAATTATACATTCCAATTGTCTGACAACTAATTCCGCAACAAGAATAAATAAATAGATGAATCAAAGATTCAGATCAACCGCAATCATTAACTAGAAAAAACATATCATTTTTTTATTTATATACATTTATATAATTACATTTACATTTACATCTATTGTATACATGATGAGAACTGCCCGACTTGTTTTCAAGTATGTATGTAAAAATGTAAAGGCCACAATGGCTTCCTTATTACCAACAGTATACTCTACATTGTAGAATGCTAGCTAAAGTGTAAAGTTACAATGACATTGTGAAAACATTTATAATATTAAATTAAAATTGAACTTAGTAAAAGAACAAGTAATATATTACAGTCATTGAAGCTGAAAATCAGCTGTAACCTTCGAATTTTTTTAATGGATTTGCATGAAAATTTAGAATAAGGCTCATCTCAGGCATCAAAAGTGGCATAAGCCCGATTTACGCTTTTTGTTTTTTAGGGGTAAAAACTACTCCTAAGTGAAAAAAATTTAAAAAATTAAGTTTTAAGTATTTTTTTGATAAAAATCTTGTTCAAGCACAAAGATTAAATAATGTTCCATGTTCTCGAACATGTTTTATGATATATTTGATCTTTTCGACCCTTTATTTAACCTTTAAAAACTGCCCCTATGCTAAAAATGATAAAAAATTACTTTTTAAAGATTTGGGATGATTAAATCGTGCAATTATTTAAAATAAAAGTTACCTTATAGCTAATAAAAGAATGCTTCCCTTTCAACCCCTAAAAACCACCCCTGTATTGACAAAAATGATAAAAAATTACTTTTTAAAAGCTTGGAATGCTTTAACGGTGCAATTATTTAAAATAAAAATTCCCGCATTGCTTATGAAAGAATTTGTATCTCATAACAATTTTCAACCCTTATAAATCACACCTGTGCTAAAAAAATTATAAAAAATTACGTTTTAAATCTTGGAATGTTGTAATTGTGCAATAATTTAAAATAAAAATTCCCTTATATTGTTTATGAAAGAATATTTTACTTTTGCCATTTTCAATTCTTATAAACTATTTTTCACTAAAATGGATACTTCAAGCGGTGATATCTCCTTCATTTTTTATGCTATAGGAATAAAAAAATGCAAAATATTTGTTGAAAAAAAGCTACTACATTTTTGTTGTCTATCATTTTTTACGTATCTTTCATAGTTTCAGAATTATTATATAAATAAGGCAATTTTTTATGAATAATGAAAAATATGTTTTCAACTTTTACCGTACATTATTTAAAAAATACGCATTCTAAACTGGTCTAACTTCAGGATCGTATGAAAAACACTAAAACAAAATTAATTGTAAAGGGTCTACGATTAATTTTAATTCTGATGGAAATGGTACAGCGTTTATTGCTCATTTTTCCTTAGAATATATGAGCAACCCATCTGTTTTTGACGATAAATCCTTCAATTTTGCTCTAATTAACGTGCTCATTTTGAAGGTCTTTTTGAGTACTACAAAAAACTCCTGGAGCGTTATACACGTAAAATTAATCCTTTTTCCGTTATTTGACGTTGAATACATCGATTCGAGTATTCCCCCCAAAACAAGGACGTACAACACTTTTTAAAAAACGATTTTCTTTGATAATTTATAAGCTACATTTTTGTTCATTATACTTTTTTAATAAAACGCGTAGTTTTTGAGTTATTCGCGAAAAATACTTTGAAAAAGTGTTTTTTTCACTCAAAATTCCGAGTTTTCAATAGTGAATAACTAAAAAAACTATTGATTTCTCGAAAAAATTCTTCGAATATTTTTTGCTCAAAATTTGATTTTCTATCGATTTCCAGTATTATTTTTGGAAAAAAATTCCACCCCCGAGAAGGGGTGCAAATCCCCAATAGAGTGGAAGCGTCAATCGGCACTATTCACTAATGTTCATTGACCTTTTCTCTAACTATCTGCCAAATTTCAAGTCGATCGGTTCAGTTTAAAAAAATTCGGAGGTGAAAAGCTTCAACGACTGTACTAATATACGAATCTGAGATTTATAGCAAACATCGAAACTTACCTTTATACTAAGCTGTACCCCTGAGAAGTTATAAGCCTTAAAAGTGGGGTTTCAAACTTCGAAAAAAAGTCAATACCTAAGTTATAGTTGAATTTAGAAAAACCAAATTTGGTACACGGTGTGACCAAAGTGTGTACCAAGAGCATTAATCGACAGTAAACAGAGTTAAATTGAAGCATTTTAAAGGGTTGATAAGGGATGATTCACCATTAAAATGTGACAAAATCTTCTGACCCGTTGGAGGAACTTAAAAAATGATTATTTTATAGCAAATTTAATTCTAGAACTTTTCTTACCCTTGTTACTTTAAGTAACAGCTACAATACGTATTATTCGTATTTTTGCTGGAATCGACAAAGTTTTTTCAAAACTAACAAGAGTAACAAAAGTTTTAGAATTCCCCATAAAATAAAGGATATAATATTTTTAGTCCGCCAACGGGATAAAAAATTCTGTCGCATTTTAATGGTGCACCATCCTTTATCAACTCTTTAAAATGCTCAGTTGAACTTTACTTACTGTCGTAGGTAAAGTTACATCAGTCAGTATTTTTACCGTGTTTTTTTCGAAAAACATTGTCATTAAAAACTCAATATTTTCATCAATGTCTAAGTAAACCAACGAGAACTATGTTTTAATTTATCATGGATTTGCTTTATATTCCCTCTGTTAAAATTCATCAATTTCAGGAATTTCCAAACCAAGATCCATAGGAGCCACCGGTCAGATCCTCCCCAACCCCAGGGTGGTATCGCGAGTGATTCACCCCGACATCAGCAACCTGCACGGCAGGTACACCCTGATGACCATGCAGTACGCCCAGTTCCTGGACCACGACCTCACCATGACCCCCATCCACAAGGGCTTCCACGAGTCCATCCCCAACTGCAGGTCCTGCGACAGCCCGAGGACAGTCCATCCGGAATGTAACCCGTTCCCGGTCCCATCGGGAGATCACTACTACCCTGAAATCAACATCACTTCCGGCAAAAGGATGTGTTTCCCCTTCATGAGGTCCCTTCCGGGACAGCAGAAACTGGGACCTAGGGAGCAAGTCAACCAAAACACGGCCTTCTTGGACGCGTCGCAGATCTACGGCGAGAACCACTGCGTGTTACGTCAGCTGAAGGGACAGCTGGGCAAGATGAATTACACGTCGCATCCCGTCAAAGGGAAGGACTTGCTGCCTCAGAGCGACAAGCATCCCGAGTGCAAATCGGCTTCGGGGCAGTGTTTCATAGCGGGTACGTCTGTTTCCTTCCATTCTAAAACGTTCTTCATCTATACACAGCATTCTAGATCTTACAAAATTGCCTCCCTAACTATAGTAGTAGAATATAAAAATAATTTCAGGTGACGGAAGAGCTTCGGAACAGCCTGCCTTGACCGCCATCCACACCATCTTCATGCGCGAGCACAACAGGATCTCCGACGAGCTGCGCAGGCTGAACCCGCACTGGGACGAGGACAAACTCTTCGAGCACTCCAGGAAGATAGTGATAGCCGAGAACCAGCACCTCACCTACAACGAATTCCTTCCCAGAATACTGGGCTGGAACGCCATGAACCTCTACGGCCTGAAGCTGCTGCCTCAGGGCTACTACAAGGACTACAATCCCAGCTGCAACCCCTCCATCTTCAACGAGTTCGCTTGCGCCGCTTTCAGGATCGGTCATTCCCTCCTGAGACCTCACATTCCCAGGTTGAGCCCGGACTACCAGATAATTAACCCGCCCATACTGCTGAGAGACGGTTTCTTCAAGGTGGACATCATGATGAGGGAGAACATGGTCGACGAGATCGCCAGGGGGTTGGTGTCGACGCCCATGGAAACTCTGGATCAGTTCATCACTGGGGAGGTCACCAATCACTTGTTCGAGGACAGGAAAATACCATTCTCAGGTATAGACCTGATCGCTCTGAACGTTCAGAGGGCCAGAGACCACGGGGTGCCGTCTTACAACAATTACAGAGCACTTTGCAACCTGAAGAGGGCCACCAGCTTCGAAGATCTAGCTAGGGAGATACCCACCGAGGTGATCGCGCGGTTGAAGACGCTCTACGCCAGCGTCGACGATATAGATCTCTTCCCCGGAGCTATGAGCGAAAGGCCGTTGCAAGGGGGACTCATAGGACCCACCTTCGGCTGCATCATAGCAATCCAGTTCAGGCAATTGAGGAAATGCGACAGATTCTGGTGAGTTCGTTCAAAAACAAAAATAAACTAAAACTAAAACGTATCACGCTAGGTATGAAAACGAGGATCCAGCGGTGCGCTTCACGGAGCAGCAGCTGGCCGAGGTGCGCAAAACGACCTTGGCCAAGATCATCTGCGACAACTTGGACGTCGTAGGTGACATGCAAAGGGCAGCGTTCGACCTGCCGTCGTCCTTCTTGAACCCCAGGGTGCCCTGTCAGTCGCTGCCTTCAATCAACCTCAACGCTTGGAAGGAATCGGGACAAGGGTGCATCATTGGCAACAGGCAGGTTCAGACAGGGGAGTCCGCTTTCCCTACGCCCTGCACGAGTTGCGTCTGCACAGCGGAAGGGGTGAGTTTGAAAAACTCGATGATTTTTCAGCGGTTATAATAATATACATACAGAGTGAGTCAGTTTTTTGTGGTATTATTTTAACAGTTGATAGAGATTCATTTTTTAATAAGAAAAGTTCCTATAAACGTAGATCGACTCAGGAATAACAATGACTGGAGGGGTGGTTCCCACTCCAGGATCATAGACACATCTATGTCGGAAACAACTTTTGGGATGGTATCCGACAAGATGGTTCCAAGGATTCAATTCCACAAGCCATTTGAGACTCGAATAGAGGATCAGAGCAAGTGGGAGGAAAGGTTTAATACCCTGGAAAGGTGGAGCCTAGTATGGTCTACAGATGGCTCCAAAATGACCAGAGGGACGGGTGCAGGAATATATGGACTCAGACCCAGATGTAGTGAAAGCTACAGTCTGGGGGAGTTCCCCACTGTATTCCAAGAGAAATCTTCGCGATAATGGCGTGTCTGGCAGATAATGTACGTAGAGGTTATAGACGTAAACTCATATATATATATATATATATATATTCTCTGACAGTCAAGTTGCAATTAAAGCTTTAGCCGCACACAAGGTAAGTTCAAAACTGGTGTGGGATTGTTTACAAATGCTGACTGAACTGGCCACCAACAATACAGTCAGACTGTGTTGGGTGCCAGGGCACAAAGGCATTTGTGGAAATGAGAAAGCGGATGAACTTTCTAGGAAGGGATCCGAGACAGAGTTCATTGGCCCGGAGCCCTTCTGTGGCACATCTCCCAGTATGGTCAGGCGGGCTCTGGGCAAATGGACTGAGACAGAACACAGGAAATACTGGAGTTCAAGGCCAGGACATAGCTATTCTAAGAAGCTTATGGAGTATCCTTCGAAGGGAAGAGCGAGTGAGCAACTGAGCTTGAACAGAATCCGGCTCAGGAGAGTGACAGGACTCATAACGGGACACTGTCACATAAACATAAACTAAAGCTTGTAGACAGTCCGGTCTGCCGAGGATGTGAATCGGCGGATGAAACTTCTCTGCATATCCTGGGCGAATGCCCGGGATTTGCACGTAGCAGAATGGCGCTCCTTGGGAAACCCTATTTGGAACCCAAGGAACTGAGAAAAGTGTCAGCAAGGAAGCTTTTGGACTTTGTAAAAAGGACAAATCTACTTGCTGAATAGGACTAGTAGTGGGATGCACAATAGGCCTAATTAGGCCGCAGTGTTATGGGACTATTAAAGGACCAACCACTAGATGAAGATGAAGGTCTTAGAACGCTTCGTTTGTGAGATAAAGGGTGCTGAAGAAAAACTTTTTTTAAGATTTTTTTTTTTTAAAGACCAACAGATATTAAACTGAAATTTCGCATGAAAAAACAAACACAGAACTTAAAAAAAGAACTACTTGACACACACGTTACACAATGTTCGCGTTCTTATGTCAACTTTATGACATTTAATCGTATTTGATGATTTTCAGGGTACATCATATTTTTCTTATTACAAATGTATTACCAATATCGTTGGAACAGTTTCATGCCAAATGAATTTAACCAAAAACCGTTCATTTTATAAAAAATTGAAAGAGAGCTGTTTTGTTCAGAATTGATTAAAAAATTTAGAAACGATGTTATTTTCCAGAAAAATCCACGGGCGTACGAATTATTTTTTCAAATGGGGCTGTAACCCACCCCAGGCACGTCACTGGTGTGTGAAATGGATAACAGATATCTTTGTTTTATTCACCATAACTAATGTGTTATTAATACCAAATTTCAGTTCAATATATGCTGGTCTTTTAGAGATATTAAGAAAAATTCTTAAAAAAAGTTTGTTTTCAACACCCTATATCTCACAAACGAAGCGTTCTAAGACCTACGTTTATAGGAACTTTTCTTATTTAAAAATTATTCTCTATCAACTGTTAAAATCCTACTACAAAAAACTGACTCACCCTGTATACTCCAGTGACAAAATTATTAGTAGACATTACATTGCATGTTACGGTTTTTTTCACTTTTTTTACTGTCTACGAAAATCTAGACGACGTATCGGAAAATTAGTCATTTTATTTTGTAGGCAATTAAATTATCTACAATTTAAGGTATCCATAGTCATATTTCACCAATTTGTTAACTGTAATATAAAGGTTGAACGCGGAAATATTAGTTTTCGAAAACTACGCATTATTATTGCAAAAAGCGATGGCTGTTTATGAAATTTTTGGAAAAGACGGTCAATCCAATGACCAACATGTATACCAAAGACCGATTCAATTGACCATGAAATTTTTGCTCCACGTATTTGTTAATTAATTTCCTTCGTTTTTCTTGCACCTAATTGTTTAATTACTAAACGTTAATTTTAGAAGTTAATATCGTAAATATAAGTTCTAATTGGTCCAAAAAAACGTATCGAAAATAAAAAAATCTCAAAAAGTTGAAATTAAGTAGCCCTGTACAACGAACAAAGTACGACGTGCAAATCAGCGTTATAAGCAAATTGTCCCATTCAGGCCAAAACCGCTCGGGAATTCGCTCTTTTTGCATTAATAGTCCAGGTGGTAGATCATTCGAGGCTTTTGTATTTGAAGCGATCTATTTTATTGTACAGAAAAAACCTAATCTACTTTTTTTAGGCTATATTTTGTTCTTTTTTCTGTAAAAGATCTATTCACGGGTTGAATTTTGTAAATCTCGAATACCCTCGTATACCAAATTTGGCGCGAATGTGTTATTTTTTGAAAATTTAGTCGGCCGCCATCTTGAATTTTGCAAAATCGACCTCGAGTTCGTGATCAGCGACACCGAAAACCTCCTTATACCAAATTTGATGAGAATCTGTTATTTTTTGAAAATTTGGTCGGCCATCTTGGATCCGCCATCTTGAATTTTGCAAAATTCACCTCGGATCCGTGATCAGCGACCACGAAATCCCTCGTTTACCAAAATTGGCGCGAATTTGTTATTTTTTGAAAATTCGTGATATTTGACCTTAATTGACCCGTTTTTTTGAGGTTAGAAAAATAACCATCAATTCTGACCGCTGATTCACGTTCGGCGGGGTCTTAACTATATAAATGAACATTTGAATATAGAAAGACATTTTTTTTCTAGTTTTCCTAGCACTTTTTCGTAAATTTTTGCTATTTTTGATCTGTTTTTTGAGGTTAGGAAATTCCTGTGATGTGATAGCTCAATTCTGACACCGGATTTGTGATCAGGAGGCAAAAATACTACTGATGTCGCATGAAAAGTACAGACTACTTTTCTTTTTTTTGTGTGGCTGTGTTATTTATAAAGTAAAATATTGAAAAATTTAAAAAAATTCTAAATGGTTATAAAAGTGTAAAAATAGGTAATTTTGGTATATTGATCATTGTTTATTATGACAACAAGTATCACCAAAAAAATTGTGTGCCCTTTCTAAACCTTAATTTAAACCCACGGTACGCGATAACTTTTTGAAATTTTCTTAATTAACAATTTTGTCAATCGAAAACCACGCGACCGATCGTAACAAAATTTTTAGGGTAGAATTGACATATGTTTTATTATTTATTCACAAAGACGCAATTTTCGAAAACTGATATTTCCGGGTTGAACCTTTATTTTACAATTAACAAATTAGTGCAAAATGACTAGGTACCTTAAATTGTAGGTAATTTAATTGCCTACAACATAAAATAACTAATATTCCGAAAAAAGTGAAAAAACAAGCAAATTTGCCATTTATTTGTAGTTTGCCAACTTAGCGTCACTTCTTTCGAGGTACTTTTTTGATATTATCATTCTACGAAGGTACCTTTCCTCGTCATAAAGTACAATAAAATGTCTACTAATATTTTTTTCAAGTTTTGAGGTTTTATAATCTAATTCGACTGAAGTAGTATTGTATCTGATAGGTCAAACTGTTTTCTAATAAAAAAAACAAGTTTTGACACTTCTACAGTTCGTTCCTATAGTTCCTGGCGAGTTTGTTCTGATAATCTTCGCCGTACATGAATCCACAAAAACAAAAATCAAAGAGATTCAAGTCGGGTGACCTAGCAGGCCAATTTACGACTGCACCTTGCTCACATCCGATCCCGTCGCCAACAAACTGTTTATTACGGAACTGCCGCACAGTTCGAGTGTAATGGGGTGGTGCAAAAATTATTTCTTGTTTTAGGGCAACTGCGCCTCGCTGAGAGTCACCGACTGCAGGCAGCTGCTGAGGGAATGGTCGAAGGAAGCCGTCCTGAGAGACGAGGTCTGCACGGCGCAATGCGGCTTCCTGCTCAAGGGCTCCCAGCTGCCCTCCTCCCTGGAGGGCGACTTGAACCCCCCGCCCCTGCGCAACGTGAGAGCAGGGGGCGGCAGACCCCCTAGGTACCCCACCACCACCTTCGAGGCCATCGGGGGCTTCAAATTCCCAGACTTATCGGCATACATCGCGAAATAGTCGGAGCGTCCTTGAAGACTGTCAAAAATATCGGTTAGTTGTTTTGTAATGTGTCCAAAAATTCGGCTGTCTCGCACAAAATGGTCAGAGAAATTGGCCATTGGTGAACATAAAAAGGATATTCATACCAAAAAAGAAAAACAATCCGTTATACGTTGCATACAAGCACCTATATTCTATGGCACAATACAAAGTAGGCCGATTTTGGCGTATGAGCCGAGATGTCAAAATAGAGTCGTTTCCCATTTTTATCTTTATCCAGGGTGATTCGCAAACGGTGACCAAAAATGAAACCTCGCGTTCTTTCGTGAATTTTAAAGCGAGTCTGCTATAAAGTTTTTATCTAGGACGCTTCGTTAAAAAGATACAGGGTGTTAATCTTCAGAAAATATTTTTAATTTTTTTAAATAATTCAAAAACTAGTAAGTGAAACATTTGAAATTGAGCACATGTATGAAAATTGTCCAAAATCTGAGGCCTTTTCCTAAAATTCAGATGCTGCAGTGGCGGAGATACAGGGTATAGGTGGCATAATTTTCTAAATAAAATAGTACACCACTGCTTTACTGTAACATCACCATAATATTTTCGGATTTGTCTTTCAATTCTCTACAAATTACTGCCAGTTCATTTTGTAAGATTTATTCGAAAATCAGGCTTTTTTCGAAAAACATAAGAGAGTAGTAATTTGTAGAAAATTGAAAGATGAATCCGAAAATATAATGATTGTTACCGTAAAGCAGTGGCGTACTATTTTATTTAGAAAAATATGCCACCGATAGGAGCTTCTAAATTTTAGGAAAAAGCCTCAGATTTTAAATACATGTGCCCAATTTCAAATTATTTCACTTACTAGTTTTTAAATTATTTAAAATAATTAAAAATATTTTTTTAAGTTTAACAACCTGTATCTTTTTAACGGGGCCTCCTAAATAAAAAATTTATACGAAAGACCCCTTAAAATTTACCAAAGAATAAGAGGTTCCGTTTTTGGTCGCCGTTTGTGAATCACCCTGTGTACAAAGGGTGTTTCAGAAAAAAGTACCTACCATAAATTCAGGAGTTGATAAAAATAAGCATTAGAGGGAGAGAGAGAACGATAACGTTTCGTAAATCCAATGCACACTAGATCTACACGTATTACTATTGGCAGCTGTTGGCACTGCCATCTGTGCCGCGGATTAAGAGAATAGGCCTCTTGCAGAAAAAAATATTTTAATAGTTTTTGTATCTACACTGAATACTACAAACAATGTGTAAAGGTTTTGTTATATTAATTTATTTTTAAAAAGTTATTAGATATTAAAGTTTTAATCGGTTCGCTTGGCGCGCAAACGCCATGGACTGGGATGTCGATACATTGACGTCATCGGTAAGTAAATGGCGACGGGTTTCGACAGTGCAGCTGACTGCTTTGGTTATTAAATGTGTGGAGTGGTGTCAATAAGCAGTACGATACCTTATATATAAGTACTGTAAATTTGTGAAGTGAAACTTATAATAACTATGGCAAATCCATCTAAACCATATAAATAGTCCAGACAGCATCTATTTCAAAAAGCCCATATTTGGGTAAATCGTATATCCACGGAGATTTTTGGCTTTTTGGCTTTCAAATATCACTAGAAATGAAAATGTTTCTATGCGCATAAAAAAAAACGTGGGCTTAACTTTTGGCGGCGCGATATGTTAAAAAAATTCGAAAAATGTCATATTTTTCTTCCTATTTAATTATGTATCTTTTCAAGAGTTGATTTTAGGCGAAAATGGAAGAGGAAAAAAATGTTTGTAATTAATTTTTTTACAAAATATGACTAGTAAATCGAATGAATCCTGATTATTGTAAAAATCGAAAAAATCGCCAAATATGGGGTTAAAAAAACATTACTTTTTAGGGAATCTTTTTGAGGTCTTTAAATTGGGTTGGGACTTTCATACTTGGATCAAGAAAACTTCATGTCAAGTAGAATCATCACACCAAATTTCGTCAAAATCGGTTAGATAGATTTTGCATAATAATTTTGCAATCCAGATTTTGAAAAATTCAAAATTTTGCACAGCAAAAACCAAGGCCCTTAGATACTTGAAAATTTAATCACATATAGAAGGGCTCTCAAACTTTCAAACGCTTTTTGAAAAATTCAAATCCGTCAATTAGGAGAGCCAGGAAAAATTTTCATTTCTAGTGATATTTGAAAGCCAAAAAGCCAAAAATCTCCGTGGATATACGATTCACCCAAGCCAAAACAGATACCGCCTAGTCTAATACTATTATTACTGGTGCATTGCACCGATGAGTGAAAATGCATCAGTAAAAACGCCAAAATGTATTTTAAAATAAATTTATGTAGATGTAGATATCTATAAATCACACAAAATAAAATGCTTTTCGAAAAAACTCCGCAATCATCATGGAATTCGGTAAATTGTCTGATTGGGCTTTAGCATAACCTTGTTCGGTCATGTTACAAATATTCTTAAGAATTTTAAAAAAACTAAAAACTAATTATGATTATTTAAAACAACAAATTTAGATTCAAAATAATATTTAGGTAGTAAATAATATTATGCTACCCGAGGAAAGCTCACTTGAAATAAACGTCGTAAAAATTAAATATTATACCTACACAGACTTAATTATTTTGCTACATAGGTGCATATATAGGTATACCTACATAACAGAATGGAAACCAGTTAATAAATATAACAGCACATCAGTATCGTTATCGTATCGCTTGTAAACTAAAACTTAATAAATGTTTTTAAGAAGTAATAGGACCGACATCGTTTTCTAATGTGAAGCGGCCAGTTCACTTACCGATGACGTCGCACCAATAGCAACTCGTTCTACGACACGCCCCTACAGGATGCTCATCTCCAAATTTCAACGTACGATTTAGTCAATTCTATAATTAATAATTTTAAATAAGGTCATGTTTAAATATGTGAACTAATATAAAAAATCCGGCATGTGCAAGAGGCCTATTGTAGTCAGTACAACGTTATCATCCCCCTATTTTGAATCCCAATGAAATGTGATAAAAAAGATATACACTTACATAAAATCTCACCTACGGAAACGACCCTGTTTTAGACCACAGAAAAATACTAGTCTAAACTGGATTGTCATGTCATTTATTTCAACCGCTGTTTTCTTACTTCCACAGCGACAATTATATTTTCTTCTACGTGATTACACTTAAAAAAAAAATAGTTAATGTGTGTGATGAAACACTGGTGCTGAATCCGAGATCCAACTGCTACGTATTTTTTTTCAATAAAGGGAAGATACGTAGTTTTAACACTAATTCAGGTTGTGAATAATTTCGAAACGATTCTCTAGAATGTCGAGAACAAGCATGACTGTACCAATGTAAATAATTTTCCAAAAAAGGATCTCCTAATCTATCTGAATTGTATAAACTATATCTATATCTGTTGATTATTGAATAATTTAATCTAGATTAAGTTTAAAATTGTACATTACTGTAATGTTTATTTTATTATTAATAGGATGTGATTATATTTAAAATGTAGATTATGTACAGTGTGTAAAATTACGAGTGTTACCGACGCGGGGTCAGACGGGCCGATTGTAGGTCCTTCTGGACGGCGCGTCTACCAGATCATTGTAATCAAAACTATACTATTGTAAATATTAGCCGTTATCTTAACATTCTTATTCTATCTTCACTGCCTATATTAAACTGTTCGGGCCTGTGGTTCGGTGGACTCGACACGCAGGACGGAACTGGTACTATTATTGTTAATACTTGTTAATATTTTGTAATCATTTATCTTCAATTTTAATACAAAAATGTATAAATGACGAAGTTTTTTATTTGCACGGGATATTTCGCATAATAGTCCAGTCATTACAGACATGAAACAGCCTGTTTCGGGAAAAAAATACTATTAGAAGTTTCTCTGCGGAATATTGTTCGGAAACGTGTTATAAATAAAATATCAAAAAATCAACTCGAGGCTAGTTGGGAAACTTTGTTTAAACAATGGTCAAAGTTATGGAAAAGTGGTTTTTTGACTAACGTAAAAAACTATTATCCATAGCGAAAAAAGTTTATACAAAAAAGGTAGGTATTAAATAAATCTATAAAATGAGACAAGTCCGATTAAATTCCGATAATTTGTTAATGCGCAGGAGCTCAAAAATGGTCGAAAATGGCCGTTTTTTTCAATTGCCAATAACTAATGCAATTTTCATCGCACACACTTGTAATTCAGGATTTTTGAGGCTTTTTACACCCTTAATAAGTGGTAAAAATTCCAACCCGAAAGCTTCATTGGTTTGGCGTTGGCGGAATTTGTTATCTAAAAAGATGCTATTTTTAATTCATTGTTCCCAAGCTCAAAGGCGTTGTATAGTTTCGATCATTAGTTTTTGTACCTAAATAGTTGTACTGACATATGCACTTACTGATAATATAATTTTTCAAATTGAATTTGTTCAAAAATGACTGAAAAAATGTTAATATTTATTAAATTGTTACGATAAGCAATTATTTTAAAATGAAATAGTAACCTCTATAGTTTAGTTAGTACTATTTTTCTTCGAATTTAAAAAAAAATCGTTGTTCTAAGTTGATTAGAAGCTGTGACATTTTTTTTTTATTTAATCGCAGTGTCCTTAATTATTAAGAGCCGAAATTTAGAGAGAGTATACATTAAGAGCTATATTTTCATGTCCTACATTAACATTAAGGTGAATTCAACTATTTAATTTCGAAAAAGAAGATAACGGCGATGCGTTCTATTACTCGGTCTAGCGAACGCGTGGGGAGAGCGAGGCGGAGCATGCGCGCTACGCGCCTGGTTGCGCGCAGGAAAATGATCGAGCGGCTTCAAATCGATGGAGCTGGAAAAATTAGCCATATCTCGGTTAATACTGAACCTATCGAGATGATTCTTTTTTTAATTTGTGGTAGCGCGAAAATTCATGAGAATTGATGCTATGGTATTAATATTATTTCAACCCGAGATTTAATTTTTTATTTAGCCTCGCCTTTCCCACTCGTTCGCTAGACCGAGTAATAGAACGCATCGCCGCTATCTTCTTTTTCACAATTAAATAATTGAATTCACCTTAATGTTAATGTAGGACATGAAAATATAGCTCTTAATGTATACTCTCTCCAAATTTCGGCTCTTAATAATTAAGGACACTGCGATTAAATAAATAAAAAATGTGTCAGCTTCTAATCAACTTGGAACAATTTTTGTTTTCAAATTCGAAGAAACATAGTACTAACTAAACTGTAGACGTTACTATTTCATTTTATAATAATTACCTATCTTAACAATTTAATAAATATTAACATTTTTTCAGTCATTTTTGAACAAATTAAATTTGAAAAATTAAATTCTCAGTAAATGCATATGTCAATACAAGGTATTATTAGGTACAAAAACAACTAACGATCGAAACTCTAGAACGCCTTTGAGCTTAGGAAAAATCAATTGAAAATAGCATCTTCTTTGATAACAAATTCCGCCAACGCCAAACCAATGAAGCTTTCGAGTTGAAATTTTTGCCTCTTATGAAGGGTGTAAAAAGCCTCAAAAATCCTGAATTACAAGTGTCTACGATGAAAATTGCATTAATTATTAGCAATTGAAAAAAGCGGACAATTTCGACCATTTTTGAGCTCTTGCGCATAAACAAATTATCGGAATTTAATCGGACTTGTCTTATTTTACAGATTTATTTAATACCTACCTTTTTTGTATAAACCTTTTTTTCTCTATGAATAACAGTTTTTTTTTACGCCAGTCGAAAAGCTACTTTTCAATAATTTTGACCATTGTTTTAACAAAGTTTCCCAACTAGTCCCGAGTTGATTTTTTTATATTTTGTTTATAACACGTTTCTGAACAATATTCCGCAGAGAAACTTCTAATAGTATTTTTTCCCCGAAAAAAAGCTATAATGACTGGCCTATAAGAACCAACACAGAGCAGTGGCATGTAGGGGAACCCAAAATGTGTATTTTTCGCAACTTATCTTTACACTAACAATAAGCTGTACCCCTGAGAAGTTATAGGCCTTGAAAGGGTTTCAAATTTCGAAAAAAATCAATCTCAATTATACTTGAACTCAGAAAAACCAAATTTGGTACACGGTGTGAGTGTACCAAGAGCACTAATCGACAGTAAGTAAAGTTCAATTATTGAAGCATTTTAAAGGGTTGATAGGGGTTGATGCACCATTAAAATATGACAGAATTTTTTATCCAGTTGGCGGATTTAAAAAATTATTACTTTATTTGCTGGGGAATTTAATTCTAAAACTTTTCTTACTCTTGTTAGTTTTCTAAAAACTTTGTCGTTTCCGACACAACAAAACCGCGAATAACTAATAAAACGTATCGTTGCGGTTATTTAAAATCATCGAAAATTCAAAAGTTGGCTACGAATTTGAACCTCGAACTTTACTGACGATCAGGAAAAAGTTATTTACACCATAAATGAGGTAAGTATTATTTATCAGCCGAGGACGATTTCGCGCCCGAGCGGAGCGAGGGCTGGCAATAGAGTCCGAGACTGGTAAATTATACTTAACTGCTGCGTGGTGTACAACATTTTATATGCTCCCACGGCTCTTTATGGTTCATGAAATAAAGATTAGGTTTTATTTTTGACATTTCTTATGGCTGATTTACATTTTGTTAAGTAGCAAGTGCAGGTGAGAAGTGATTAGTTAACGTGTTTTTATGGTGTTAAGTGTTAAGTGTAAACAAAATGTTCACACAGTGGTAAGTGCTTCTTACAAGTCCAAAGTGTCGGTACAAAATGGAGGACGAACAACGATTAGAAATATTTTAAAAAAGACAGTCGCAGTCATCGCATCAGAAATCGAACGTGAATTGTTAGTTGAAATCGAAAAACCTAAGAGATTATAGCAAAGAAAATGGATAAGCAGAAGACTTCAGTATGGAGTTAGTAATAAGCTTTTCCAGGAACTGATTAATGAGTATCCAACTGAATTTTGTAATTCAATGCGAATGTCGGAAGATAAATTTAATGAATTACTGACTATTGTTGGACTAACTATAGCAAAATCGTATAAAATGAGAAGTACATTATCTTCAAAAATTAAACTACAAATATCTCTGTATATGATTAATACTGGATGCAGCTTATGCACTCTTTCGCATCTATTTAGAGTATTCAAAGCAGCTGTATCGTTGATGATTCCTAAAATCTGTGATGCGATATATAGTGCTTCAGTCCATTTCATGATAGAAATATCGTCCGTACTTATGTACTTGTCAAAAATAACGGCTTGTCAAACAGTTAAATAGTGTAGTTCGGGCGGGCCACGTTTGGGTGGCGATTGCGGGGAGTACGCGGGTGCGCGGGGTTAGCTACTTAACGGAGAAAATAGATCGTGCTTCTATTCACTTTACTTTGCACTCGCACTTCGCACTTGCACTAATCACTTAACAGCGTGAGCGTTTACACTTTCATTTTACTTATCACTTAACACCTGCACTTCTTACCTGCACTTGCTACTTAACAAAATGTAAATCAGCCATTAGTCAATTCATTTTGACCTTATTCGATATCTTGCAAAGTCGCCTTGGTTGTTTGGATTTTATCGTTTCTAAGTTGTTTATAAACAAAGCTATACATAAAAGTTAGCTGGTTTTGAATTATTATTTCTAAACGAGTGATTTTCAAATAGAAAGTGCAGCAAATGCTGCCTGCGAATTTTTATTGCTCGAGAAGTCGAAAGTGCGCTATGAACGGTATAGAAATTTCAAAGAATGGTGCCAGAACAAAAATACTAATGTTTCTAAAATGTCACTGCTAGCATACTTCATGGAGAAGTCAAGAACTTTAAAGTCACCGGCGAGTTTGTGGAGTGAATACTCAATGATTGGTGTGGAGATAATATGGGTGTGGGCTCTGCAAAGGCTACTTCTAGTGGACTGTATTTTGGAGACGGATTCCCGGGGAATAATTACACCGTTATTGAACTGAACACTAATTTATTAACACTGTAATACTTGAGTATTGGTTTGACAATAGGTATGAATTTTTCTATCTTATTTGACAGTAGTAAATCTGAGAACATGCGTTTTTCTACGCTTGCTTTACTTTTAATCATATTACTACCTTAGATAGGCTTAACCGCAGTGAGGCCGAGGACTCGCTCTACCTATACAATAGATAAACCGCGAATTTATTTAAACTACAACAATTAGGTCAACTATTTTCATAGAGGAGAACGTGGATATATCAAAATACCTTAGAAACGTAAGAATGACGGTTATACAACTAAAAAGTCAAACGTTTTCACAAGAGAACAAGTCACCGACTTTCTCGTTTGGGCACACGATAAAACATATTTGCTAAGGTAGCGACGGTCTTAGGCAATGCAGGAGCATGCCGTTCTGATGAGTCACGCAAATTTACATAGGACATCGTCAAAAATGTCGAAGACATCGTAGTTACAATTCCAGATTCTAAAAATGGTATGTCACGTACGTTTACAATTACTTCTCGTCTGCGTTCTGTTTCTCATCTAGAAATTCTCAAAAAATATATCAAGATTAAAACTGAAATTTCACGCTTTTTTATGTACTATCGAGCAGGTAGATGTTACAACTAACCAGTCGGCAAGAATACCCTTTCTATGATTCCTAATAGATTGGACAGTTTTTGAAACTAGAACATCCTGAAACATATACAGGCAATTCATTCCGAAGAACATCGACAACGTTACTGGCTAATATAGGAGATGATGTATTAGCAGTCAAGAGACATGGTGGGTGGAAATCAGCCACAATTATTGCAGAAAGTTATGTTGCTGACAGTTTAAGTAACAAAAATGAAATAGCCTACAGGATTCTTTGCAATGAAGAAAAATATGACAATTAGTAAACGTGAGGGGAATAATCATCCAGATTTTATAAATGTTACTAATTGTAATAACTACAGTATAAATATTTATTTATAATAATTAATAAAATGTAATCTTCATTAAATATTTCTATTTATTTGTTCATAAATATGCATTCACAACTCGAAATAGCTTTTTTCTCTACGGAGGTAAGTTACCTCACTTACCTCCCGTTGTCCATAGCAACTTCCACTTCTACGGTAAAATCCACTTACCTCCTTAAAAACAATGTATTAATAGTTTATTTACTATAGTGGGAGCAGATAAAAGTCATTTAATTTTAGTAATTGTTTGCTGAGTGTTTTGAAAATGGCCGGGATGTTTTCGTTTAGCGAACAAATTGACACGCTATTACGTCAACGCATCGGTGCTATTGATATTTAATTGGTTGGTTGGAAACTTACTTAGAATTTCTCCAAAACACTCTCCCGGATCTACTTGACGAGGTGCCGCTGCAACTCCGACTGGAACATTGGTTTACGCATGATGGAGCACCCCCTCATTTTAGTAATATTGTTAGAGACTTTTTAAACCACAAGTATCCAAATAAATGGATTGGAAGAGGAAATAATTGCCCACAAGTTTGGCCTCCTCTATCACCAAGCCTCAACAAATGTGAGTTCATTGGGAGCATTAAAAGAATTTGTGTATTCCTCGCCAGTTACGTCTCGAGCAGAATTGTGGAATCGCATTACGGATTAAATGCACATTCATTAGAAACAATCAGCAATTAGATAGAGTGGACCAATTTTCGACGAAGAATAAACTTATGCCTGAGTCGATTGAAGATTGAACTCTACTTACTGTCGATTAATGCTATTGGTACACTCACACCGTGTACCAAATTTTCTAAATTCAAGTATAACTGATACTGATTTTTCTCGAAATTTGAAACCCCACTTTCAAGACCTATAACTTCTCAGTCGTGCAGCCTAGTATAAAAGTAAGTTGTGTTAAATCACCATATTTTGGGTTCCCTTATGGCGGTTAAACGAACAGTTGAGTTTATGTCCTGTTTGTGTTTTCTAGAACCTGAAAAACAAAAACAGAACTGAAACAAACCCAAAACTCTTGTTTCCATCAAGCGGGCTACATTTTGTTCGAGTTTTGTTTTTGTTTTCGGTCCTTTTCCACTGGTTGTCGCGAGGAAGTCAGAACACATTTTCCAATAACCAACCAACATGTTTAGAGAAGATTTTTGTTATTCTTACTTATGGCTGGTTTATACTGAAGTCCTTGGGAAAAAAGTAAGTGTCTACAGAGTGTCCCACCTCGAACTCTATCCATGGATATCTGGGAAACCGCTCTAAGGATTTTTTTGAAATTGTGATGGTGTGATACGGACCGTGAGGCTCACCAAGTTAAAATATTTTCAAGGCCATCGTACTTCCGGTTATACCGGAAGTCGATACTAACTTTGTTGTTTTAAATGGAACCCCGTGTATATTATTGCATTTTTGGAAATAGTATCCATTTATAAGTTGAAAACATATAGCACACTCCATACTTAGGATTGACCGTTTCCGAGATATTTTCATTTTTAGACAAAAATTGACAGTTGCAGACTGTCAGGAAAATTTAGTTTTCCCGGTTTATTTTTTTGTGCAAATTGGACATTTTGTAGAGGAAGACCTACTTTATCGAATTTGACATGAAAATTTTCCAGTTTTTATACAGGGTGGTCAAAAAAATTTATCGAATATGAAGTTCAGAAAATGTGGAAAACTCGAAATTTTTAAATGGAAACCCCTATTTTTTGAAATAATATACAGGGGGTTCCATTTAAAATAAGAGAGTTAGTTATCTACTTCCGGTAAAACCGGAAATACGATGACCTTGAAAATATTTTAGCTTAGTAGGCCCACGGTTCGTATTACACCATTACAATTTCAAAAAAATCCTTCGAGCGGTTTCCCAGATATCCATCGATGGAGTTCGTGGTATATGTACGGTAAGTGTTTACTTGGTTAGTTTGTATCCTAGCCAAGTAAACACTTTAACTGTACACATATATAACGAGCGTTCAAATAAAAACGTGGTCGAAGTTGGCTCTGACACATTGGACGTAGGGAGTAGCTTATAGCGACCAACTTAACCTCATTTCTCAGCAGCTGTCAGTTTCAATAACGTTAATGATTATATAACTTTATTTTAAAGAATAATCGTGATAACAATAACAAACAATTAAAGGAGCTGCGGAAAGTGTCCCCCTCCTTGTTATAACAATAAATTAAAGCAGCTGCTGAAAGTGTCCCCCTCCTTGTTCCAAGCACTTTTCGCACCTGTTCCTCAAAGAATTAAAGACATTTTCTAAGATGCTCGGGGTATTGTTAATTTCACGAATCTTGTCTATAAGTCGAGCCTGCAGATGGTTTAAATCAGGAATAGGCAGTTCAAAAATAGTGTTTTTAAGGTAAGGCCACAAAAAGAAATCACACGGCGTAATATCACATGACCTCGGTGGAAATTCATGTTCAGCATTGAGACTTATTAGTCGATTTTGGAAAACTTCCCTCAACATATTCATCGTCTCGCCTGCCGTATGTGCCCTTGCGCCATCTTGTTGAAAGTAAAAGTTTGTAATTTCGTTTTCTTCCAGCTGGTTAAAAAAGGAGCGATAATTTCTTCTCTATACCTACCTTTGCGCAGTAAGAGTACCATTAAAAAAATAGGTCCATAAATTCTCCTTCGATTGAGAGAGCACACCAAACTCCAATTTTTTGAGCGTGTAGAGGGCCCTCGACAATTAAGTTATCTGGTTTTTCAGAAGACCACATTCTCATACTCTGTGAGTTTACGTAACCACTTAAATGAAACCAGGCTTCATCAGAAAAAAAGGTGATATTATGAAGTTCACCGTAGTTGTTTAAAAACCATTCACAAAATACAGCCCGTCGCGGAAAATCAACTTCATGAAGTTCTTGCTGACAAGTTAAACGATAGGAGAACAAACGCAAATCTTTTTTTAACACTGTGTGGCAGGTACCGACTGATACTCCCACCATTTGTGATAAAACACGTACAGAAGTTCTTGGCGCATTTTCCATTATTTGTTGGACATTTTCTTTTAATTCTTCAGTCCGCTTTTTAGGTCGGCCGCTTCCTTCTTTTCTTGTTACACTGCCCGTTTCACGAAAAACATTAACACAACGCTGAACTGCACTTTGAAAAATTTTGTACTCAACAACGCCGGGAAATTGATTTTGAAATTCTATGAAACATTCCTCAATAGAATACTTCCATATTCCATCAATCTTGCGGCCATTTCTAAAGTAGGACTCTATGATAAACACTTTTTGTTCTTGAGAAAAAACCATTTTAAACGCTTTTTAAAACGAAAATATTCAAATTGATAGCGGCGATATACCGCTTTGACAGATGACGTTTAAGTTCATTTGCTATACGCTACGCCCTACGTCCAAATTTTCAGAACCAACACTTGACCACGTTTTTATTTGAACGCTCGTTATTTTTTAATAGCTATAATTCATTAATGATTAGAATATTGTTTTTGGGAAGAAGAAAACGCCAACATGGATATTGGGTTGGTTTGCTTAAAAAGAAAACACAACACGACCGTTTCCACTAAACAGACTTGAGTTTCAAAACACGTCGAAACCTTTCAATGTGACCCCTTTCGAGCGGGACCCGAAAAACAAAACTCCAACTGTCGCAAAACACGCCAGTCTTCAAAAAGTTTGCGAAAAGTCACAGTTTTGTTTTATTCGACACAAGTCTGTGATTTGTTTTTGTTTTGTCCGTTTAGTGGAAAACCGCCTTTACATGTCTCTGCCCCTGTCGGTTCTTGATAAAGTTCTCAATAAAAGTAATGTGCTTCAATTACAAGCACAAAATAATAACGGCGGCAACGCCGCTTCTGGGTACCGTTGACTGAAATAATTTCAAGGACAAAAAAACAAACCACCAAAACGTTCAAAACATCAAAACAGTAAGATACGAGGAACGAAAGGAAGTGGTGGTGTCAACAGATAGTCTTAGCCAGACACGTCGTATTCTACAAGTGTTAACAGCCACATTTCCACAATGAGTGCATTCCGAGATATAGGAGACATTTTTCATCTCATTTCCATATTGTGGCTTCTGGTAAAATTGATCAAAACGCGATCGTGCGGAGGTAAGTCCAATAGTTTTCTTTATACCAAAATATGTTTGCGTGTAACTTCTTGGAAGTTCAAATTCACGAATATCTAATGTGATATTGTTTAAGTTTAAAGTGCTTCGGCTGACGTCAAATAGTCAATATATTGACACGTTCAAAGCGGATATGAATTAATTTGTATGTAAACTATACTACTTTTTTTTGTCTTTCGTTGCAATGATAGACGTTTGCAAAAGGAGAATACACACTAAGTATACAAAGTACATGTAATACAAAAATGTCACATTAACAACTTCCACTACGACAATTAAAAAATAAAAGAATTCAAGACTACTTTAAGTCGTTAACAGGTATGCAAATATATAATTTATTTTTGAATATACATATGTATAAAAAGTAGAATTTCTTATATCTTTGGGCATTAAGCCAAGAAATATAGAGTTGGACGCAACTTTTAGTTTCGGAAAGCAGAATTTAGCACTAGATGCTAAATATTATGTACAATAACATATTACTTTCCAGAGTCATAAAAATGGGGGGAAGATTTTTTACAGGCTGGTTAATTGTATAATTTTTACGTAAATTCACCTTTTGCGCTTATAACTTTTTCCGTTCATTTCCACGAGAAAACAGTAAAGTACTTTTTTTCGTCCTCAAAAGACCTACAAAACTAGCCCTCGAGCGTCAAAAAATATTGATTAGGTCAAAAGTTACAAACAGAAGAATTTTATTTATGACTTTTGAATTAAACATTTATAAACTGCGTTATTATTACCAGAACGTTTTGGCATCGCATCCTCTCATTCCTTACCACTGTCTAATAACTCACACGAAATCTGGAATCGGTAAGTTGAATAGTTTACAAGTTATGGCCTTATAAACAAATTAACTAATTATTAGTCTGGACGATCCCGAGGATCTTCCACAATCGCACTTGTTTTTTTCATGGTAGATTTCACAATAATACATTGAAATCTATCATTTTTTTTTTAATTTCAAATTTGCAACTTGGATTTTTTTTTATTTTTTAGCTTTAGTTGCAAAATGAAATATACAACGCAAAATATTTCGAATTTTCACAACCAAGAACATTTTTAACATTAAGGCGATGTTTCGCATTGTATTAGCTATGTCCTGTACAAATTTAGTTTCGTGCAACTCTCTCGGCTTCAAAAATTTACAATCACTATGTATGTTTTCAGCCACGAAAATTAAGTAATTCCAAATATTTCGAATTTTCACCACTAAGAACGACGGTGACAAGATTATGGAGTCCAGTCTAGAAAAAGTTTAATACATAAACCCCAATTATTATGTAGAAATGAACTACAAGTGACCTGAATTTTTTTTGTCAGGGAAAACTTAGGAAAATCAGGAAATTCTATATTACTTTTAAACTATTAAACCCTGTTACTGTATGAGTAATAATAATAATGTACTTTTCATGCGACATGTTATCCGTAGTATTTTTGCCTCCTGATCACAAATTCCGTCTCGGAATTGAGCTATCACATCACAGGAATTTCCTAACTTCAAAAAACAGATCAAAAATAGCAAAAATTCACGAAAAAGTGCTACGAAAAATACAAATTTTTTTTATATATTCAAATGCTCATTTACATGGTTAATACCCTGCTGAAAGTGAATCCACGGTCTGAATTGACGGATCTTTTTCTTTTTCTAACCTCAAAAGAACGGGTCAATTGAGGTCAGATGTCATCATTTTGCTATTTCTGACCTGTTCTTTGAGGTTAGGAAATTCCTGTGATGTGATAGCTCAATTCTGACACCGGATTCGTAATCAGGAGGCAAAAATACTACGGATAACATACGTCGCATGAAAAGTACAGACAACTTTTTTTTGTGTGACTGTGCAATTTTCCAATTTTTTTATTTCAGACATCTCCGGTAAAACCCAACTGCTCTTCGCCATAGTATACACCGCCAGATTATGGAGTCCGTTTCCAGGTTACGTTTCACCTTTTTACATTACTCTCAATATAATGTACGTCATCTGCTATTACACCATAGCCCTGTTGATATTCGTACTCTTGAGGAAATCATACAGAAGCACCGAAGATACGTTTTTAACAGAAATATTGTTAGTTCCAACATTCGTGATAGCCCTATTTGCAGACGAACGTATGACGTCAATAGAGGTAAGCTCACTATTTATGAAGGCTAGAAGGAGACCCTTATACCTAAGTTCTTATCTTTGTTTTAGAAATTATGGTCGTTTAGTTTAGTACTAGACGAGATAGCCATCCTACCTCAACTTTACATGATCTACAAACACAAAAATACGGTGGTCGAGAAAATCTTGCTGTATTACTTGATACCGTTGGGACTCTGCAGACTATTCTACATTTTTGACTGGGTGTACCTTTACACAGATCCAAATCACTTCGACACGATAACAATTGCCGCCGGATTCGTTTCCATAGCAGTATACATATTTGCCTTTTTAGAATTGTTCGATGTTAAAGTGGTACGCGAAGATAACAGCAAATTTTTGAAGAAAAATATTTTGTTTATAAGCAGCAACGAACCGTACAAGAAAATCGTGAACAACGAAAAAACTTTGTCGTCTGAACAACTGTTCGATGGGAATGTTTAGAAAACGAAAAATCCGTATTAGTACAGTCATTGAAGCTTTTCACCTTCGAATTCTTTGAAACTGAACCGATCGACTTGAAATTTGGCAGATAGTTAGAGAAAAGGCCAATGAACATTAGTGACATAGCTCCGATTGACGTTTCCATCTTGTCGGGGGTTGACACCCCTTCTCGGGGGTGGACAATTTTTTTTCAAAAATAACGCTGGAAATCGATAATCAAATTTTGAGCAAAAAATTTTTCGAGAAATCAATAGTCTTTTAGTTATTCACGATTGAAACCTTGGAATTTTGAGAGAAAAAAACACTTTTTCAAAGTATTTTTTGCGAATAACTCAAAAACTACGCATTTTATTTAAAAAAAGTGTAATGAACAAAAATGTAGCTTATAAATAAGCAAAGACAGTCGTTTTTTAAAAAGTCTCGTACGTCCTATACAAAGCGAAATATAGTTAGTGGAAGGAACTTGTTTTGGGGGAAATACACGAATAGTCAAATAACGGGATAAGGATTAATTTTACGTGTATAACGCTCCAGGAGTTTTTTGTAGTACCCAAAAAGACCTTCAAAATGAGCACTTATAAAAGTTAATTAGAGCAAAATTGAAGGAGTTGTCGTCAAAAACAGATGGGTTGCTCATATTTTTTAAGGAAAAATGAGCAGTAAACGCTATTTCCATCAGAATTAAAATTAATCGTTACAATAATTAGTTTTGTTTTAGTGTTTTTCATACGATCCTGAAGTTAGACCGGTTTAGAATGCGTATTTTTTTAATAATGTGCGGTAAAAGTTGAAAACGTATTTTTCATTATTCAAAAAATTCAAAAAGACTATGAAAGACGAAAAAAATGATAAGACAACAAAAATGTAACTTTTTTTTCAACAAATATTTTGCTTTTATTTGTTCCTGTAGCAAAAAAAATAAAGGAGATATCGCCGCTTGAAGTATCCATTTTAGTGAAAAAACGACCTGTTTCGAGCCCTTTAAAAAACGATATACTTAAAAGGTTTTATATGCAAACAATCTTACAGCTCTTGAAATTATCTTTAAAATGCTTTTTTGTAGGATACTACTACTACTAGTTTCAAAATTAACCGAGTTATGGTAAAAAAACCAATGACATTTTTTCGGAGCAAAATAGGCTTTCTCATTTTTATATATTATATATTATATTATACAAATAAAATAAGTAAAACAATTTAGCGTGATTACTTATATGCAGCGTAGCAATTTTTTGTATGATTGATTATATTTAAAAATCGATTATAATAAAAATATTTTACATTAATATTTGTAAAAGGGTAGTTTATAAGAGTTGAAAATGGCAAAAGTAAAATATTCTTTCATAAACAATATAGGTAAGGGAATTTTTATTTTAAATTATTGCACAATTATAGCAATCCAAGATTTAAAACGTAATTTTTTATAATTTTTTATCACAGGGGTGATTTATAAGGGTTGAAAAGTGTTATGAGATTCTTTCATAAGCAATGAGGGAATTTTTATTTTAAATAATTGCACAGTTAAAGCATTCCAAGCTTTTAAAAAGTAATTTTTTATCATTTTTGTCAATATAGGGGTGATTTTTAGGAGTTGAAAGGGAAAAATTATTTTATTCCAAATCTTTAAAAAGTAATTTTTTTATCATTATTTTATGCATTACCCCTATGTTTTGAAAGGTTAAATAAAAGGTCGACAAGATCAAATATATCATAAAACATGTTCGAGGACATGGTACATTATTTAATCTTTGTGCTTGAACAAGATTTTTATCAATAAAATGCTTAAAACTTAATTTTTTCAATTTTTTTCACTTAGGGGTAGTTTTTACCCCTAAAAAACAAAAAGCGTCACTAGGGCTTATGACACTTTTGAACTTGAGCCTAAGATGAGCCTTATTCTAAATTTTCATGCAAATCCATGCAGTTTTAAAGAATTCGGAGGTTACAGCTGATTTTTAGCTTCAATGACTACTATGTGTGTTTTTAAATAATGAAACTATATTAGTCCAGGTGTTACAGAATTCGAGGCGTTTGTGTTTGAAGTCATCTATTTTGTTGTACAGAAAAATCACAAATATTATGTAGAATAAGAACAGGAGTCTGCCTATTCCAAAAAAACATTGCTAAATTCAGGGGAACAGCAAACATACAAACAGAACGAAAAATTACCCGTTTGTCGACATATTTTTCCCTGTAACATTGAAAGTAAGCCCAAAATAAAAAAACGTTATTTATTTTTTGTGTATTTGACGATTTTCTAAGTTACAACTGCAAATCAAAAAAGTGAAATTTTGCATTAACAATGGGCGAAAAATCGTATTTGGAGCAATTTTTAAAATAAGTAAATATTTATAAATACATATTGATGAAACTTTGTGAACAAATAGTAAAACATATGTCAATTCTACCCTAAAAATTTTGCTACCATCGATCGCGTGGTTTTCGATTCACAAGATTGTTAATTAAGAAAACTTCAAAAAGTTTATCGCGTATCGTGGGTTTAAATTAAGGTTTAGAAAGGGCACACAATTTTTTAGAGATACTTGTTGTAAACAATGATTAATACTGAAAAATACCTATTTTTACACTTTTATAACAATTTAGAATTTTTTTTTAATTTTTCAATATTTTACTCTACAGGCTGTTACAAATTCGCTTCTCACTACAGGGATCTCGGAATGGTAAGAGATACGAAGTAGCTTAAATGGGGGCAAAGTTGCATAATCAGAGGACCAACATTATGCCTCTAAAAAATCAAGGCTAACATGATTGGTTTTCGAAATATTTGAAAAAAACCGAAATCCGTTTTTGTCAAATAAACAAATAAATAAATAATGACTTTTTTTATTTAGGGCATACTTTCAATGTTACGGGGAAATATATGTCGAAAAACAGGTAATTGTTCGTTCTTTTTGTATGTTCGTTGTTCCCGTGAATTTAGCAATGGTTTTTTGAAAATGGCAGACTCGTATTCTTATTTTAGATAATATACGGGATTTTTCTGTACAACAAAATAGGTGACTTCAAACACAATCGTCAAAGACTACTTTTACTGATCTATCGCCTGGACTATAATGTATTGCTTTTCAGTTATAATTCATATCATAACGCTTACAACAGATTTTGTATTTATAAACTGGAACAGTCCCAATGAATTTTGTACTTTTATACTAATGCTCAGGAACTAGGTATGTGTAAAATATATGTCTGTAAATTACATTTATTTGTTGAGAAAGTGTGTTTATTTTTCATGCCTTAGACCACTATCAACTCGTTTTCAGTTACACATTCTACTATCGAAATAAATTAAATAGGCCCCTGAATTTGGAGAGCGATAACCTCGCTATGGCTCTATTGTCTGCTAAAATTTCAAGTAGTCAGTAGATTTCAGATAGATATAGTTTCGTTATCCCATTTTTTAGTTATTGATGAAAATGTTGAAAAAATCACCATTTTCTGCCTACAACCTTGATACCTTTTAACTCGTCGTAATTTTTTTTTTAATTGATAAAAATATTACAAATTTTTACTGACGATAAATCGAACTATTGTCTTTAGTACTGTGAAGGTCATTTGTCTCAAAAGCTCTTCTTTTTTATTTTTAAGCAAAACAGAAGGGAGTGATATCTCCGTAAATTGTGCGTTTTTTAAAAAAATAACTAACACAACACAACTACAAATAAGATCCACTTCTTATTTGTAGAAAGGCGAAATGGGCGGTGACAATTAGACGCCTTCATTATAGCCATCTTTCTCTATCGCACGGATTTCTATGACTTACTTTATCGCTCTCACGTAACGGCAGATGAACCATGGGGACTTTCCGACCCTGTAGATGCAATGGATAACTGGCAAAAAATACAGTTTTAAAATAAAAAAAGTACCCTCTACGAGCAACAGGTAAATATAATTTTTTTTTAAATCGTAGCGCAATTGTTTATAAACATTAAGACTTAAATTTTTCGCAAAATAAAGTTTACGACGTAAACTGCGATTTCCCGTGAATTGCATTGAAAAATATGGAAAATTAACGACTCACGAGCCCTTTAAAGAGAAGGTACTCGCTAAGTAAACTGTCCGGCAGCCGGCGGAGTGGTGGTGGGGGAAGCTCCTCCAAGTTCAAATTGATGCGCGCTGTAAAATTTTGCAATATCTCGGCTTCTATTCATCGTAGATACTTATTTTTTTTTTGACAGGGGTAACTCGACGAGAAAATAACAATGGGCATATTTACGAATTCGTAGAATAGGCCTGAACCCCAGAAAAAATACATCTTCTATACTTAATTTTTTTTAATTTACAAAAATGTCACAAAAATTATTGTTAAACGAAATATTAATTAAAATTTCAATTTCGGAATTATTTTACTATTATTAAATAAATAAATGAAGCTATCGTTCATTTAAAAAGTTATTTTTTTACATATTAAGGCAAAGTAAACTTGTTTTTTCAATATTTTGTTAGCTATTTAATTACGATTTAAATGTAAAATTAAAGTAAAAATTCATAAATTATTTTCAAATTATTATTTCTCATAAAAATAGAAAAAATTTTAAATTTTAAATTGTATTATATTGCATTATTTATATCTATTATTGAAAATGGTTGTGATTAATATTTTTTGAATTAATTTTGATTATGTTTATAAAATTAGTAATAAATATAATAAAAAAACTTTATATATTAAAATTTCAGGAAGTTAAAATTGTAATTTTATCGACCGCGTTATTTTTAATATTTTTTAATTTTGAGAATTTTGCAATAAATTCAAATGCTTTTTATTCTTTTTTAAATCTTTTAACAATAAATAATAATTTGAAAATAATTTGTGAATTTTTACTTTAATTTTACATTTAAATCGTAATTAAATAGCTAACAAAATATTGAAAAAACAAGTTTACTTTGCCTTAATATGTAAAAGAAATAACTTTTTAAATGAACGATAGCTTCATTTATTTATTTAATAATAGTAAAATAATTCCGAAATTGAAATTTTAATTAATATTTCGTTTAACAATAATTTTTGTGAGATTTTTGTAAATTAAAAAAAATTAAGTATAAAAGATGCATTTTTTCTGGGGTTCAGGGCTATTCTACGAATTCGTAAATATGCCCATTGTTATTTTTTCGTCGAGCTACCCCAGTTTAAAAAAAAAAAAAATGTTTCTACGATGAATAGAAGCCGAGATATTGCAAAATTTACAGCGCGCACTTATTTGAACTTTGCATTTAACTTTTCTCGCCCGCGGGATCGCTTGGACGAGCTTCCCCCACCACTACGCCGCCGGCCGCCGGACAGTTTACTTAGCGAGTCGTGAGTCGTTAATTTTCCACATTTTTCAATGCAATTCACGGGAAATCATAGTTTACGTCGTAAACTTTATTTTGCGAAATATTCAAGTTTTAATATTTATAAACGATTGCGCTACGATTTAAAAAAAAATCTTATCTTGGCTCCTGTCGGTCGTAGGGGGTACTTTTTTTATTTTAAAACTGTATTTTTTTGCCAGCTATCCATTGCATCTATTTTCGGTGAAATAGCATAAATAGCAACAATGGTATTCAAATTGTTTATAAGCGAAAAACGCACGGTTTCTTAATGCACAATTTGAGAATGTTAATGTCAAAAAAACCGTGATATTTTTTAATAGGTCGCTTAATTGCGTCTTTAAGATTACAATGACGCTTTCAGAATCATGTTTGATTGAAAATTAACGTTTGTACAGAGGCTTAAAGTTCATAACTTTTGGAGCCTCCGCTATAAACAAATAGAATTGTGCGAAAACTATTGCACCTACAGCGCCCACTTTTGGCACACTTTTATAGTATGACAAAACCCTCAAATTGTCATAGGTTTTATAAAATTTTAACAACAAATCCGATAGTTATTGATGCTTTTCCCTGCAAAGTGAAAAAACTGTTTTCCTCACTTATTTGTTTAAATAGAAAAGTTAGCTGATAAAAGTTTTTGACTCACAAGATGAGAGATGTTTTGTATTATGTTCCTTTAGATTAGACAATTTTACAGTAATTTCGCGGATAGGACTATTTTCGAGTTTCTTTTTTATTTTCGCTAATTTTCCTGGTGTAACCGTGCTACAACCACAACTACAAAACAATAACGGCGGCAACACCGCTTCTGGATACTGTCGACTGAAATAGTTTCAAGCACAGAACAACAACACGGCAAAATACGACGAACGAATGAAACTAACCAGTCGCGTCTACTGCCAGTGTCAGTGAGGTGTGTTTTCTACAAATGTTACAGCGACAGTTCCACAATGAATGCATTCAGAATTATAGGAGACATTTTTCACCTCGTTTCTATACTGTGGCTTCTGGTGAAATTGATTAAAACGCGATCATGCGGAGGTGAGTTAAATAATTTAATCTACATATTTTATATATGTTCCGGGTACATTGCAAGTTCTGGTAAGCGATTGTGTAACACTGGGATAAATTATACAATTTGGTTTTCTTGGAAATGCTCATATGCCTCGGTTGACGTCAAATAGGCAGTAAAGTAAATTATAATCTACTTGTTTTGTCTCTATTTGCGCATAGTCTGATTCAAGTAGAAATAAGTGAAAATGGCGATCACGGCCTATTTCGTTATTAAATAACTTTCAATTTTTATCAATATTTACAAGAAGAGAGGGGAAGGAGAGAATTTAAACGATTAACTTAAGTATAAAACGGAAATTTCCAATGATTGCGTTTATCGCTATATTTGACCCCACTGGCGATGTTTCGCATTGTATTAGTTATGTCCTGTACAAATAACTTTTTTAGTTTTAGAATTGAATTTAGCACAATATACTGTAAGATAAAAATGTTTAAATTTGTTACCGATGCTGCAAAATAGCAATAATTGATGAAAAAAAGAGCAAAATAATTTTTTGAAAAAAATTTTCAATTTTCAAAATTTTGCACATTTTAAAGTACTCGGAAAGTCCCCCTCCCCCCTTTTCGTGTTTTGAGTCACTTTTCTCTCGTGCGAGCGACAGCTTTTCCGCTGATTTATCTATGTTGCCGATAACTTATGGACATGAAAATTTTTTCCAGCTTGTAACTCCGAAAAACGAAGCTACTGGATGGGGTTTCTGATTTCTCGGCCTATTTTTTTTCTCTGGTCTCGAGAATTCTCGACTAGGAATTCCCGGGAATTCTCAAATTCTCGAGAAATTTCTAAAACTTAAAAGTCATAATTTTGGTATTGCAATGCGAAATATAAACATGCTATTATACTTAACAATCATCATTAACATTTATTATTTATTCAGTATTTTTATTAATTACTTACGTTTCTACTTCTACTAACAAAACTAAATTAAACTTTGAGTTTCTTCTTAAAAACCTTTAACTTGTTTTTTTATTAAACACTTTCAATATACTTATGTTTATTTCAATGTTTTTGAATCGTATTTTTCTTCCAATAATAATTATTAATAATCATTAATCATGCAGTATTTTAATTAAATAAATAGTAAATAAGGAATTTAACCGAAGAAATCTTTAAAAAAAAACAAGCTTTAATTTAAAGATACAGAAGCGTTCTTCCTATTAATTTATCACTTCAACATTAGGTATCTGCTTATAATAAAATTTCTACACATACTTATAACTAGGTACAGGGTGATTCACTATATTTTGACCCCCCTTTAACTTTTTTGTTTTAAGAGTTATAAAAAAATGTGAAATACAAAAGTTGCACGATTTTTTATAAAACTTTCGAATATGATAGTATTATAATATTAATATGATTAACTTTGTTAATTTAAATGGAACACCCTGTATATTTTTACACATTTGTATAGAACGTTCCCTGTCGAGCACAGTCATATATGGTTTGCTGGGTCCATCTCTAACAATAATCGAGATAATATTAAAAAACGAAAATAACGTTTTTTTATTAAGAAAATAAAATATTTTGTAATTGTTGGACGTTTTTTAGACATTTCTGCCTTTTTTCCAATTACGTAAGGATTTAGATTTATTTGCAATATATTTTGACATATCGAACATTGATATAGTCCAAAATGGGTATAAGTATTTTAACTAAATCGCACTAATTAGTCCGTGAGGGGCTTATTTACTCATGGACAATGTTATATGGTAGGCCGTGACAGTGACAGGTAATATTATGACAACATTGTTATTGTTTGACAGTTTGTATTATTATTTATTTAAAATGGGTTACACAGAAGTAGAAAATTTAAATATTATAGGAATTAAGATAGAGTAGTTAAGATATTCTCCATAGTTTATTTTAATTCCTAATAATATTTCAATTTTCTACTTCTGTGTAACCCATTTTAATTAAATACTAATACAAACTGTCAAACAATAACAATGTTATCATGACATTACTACCTGTCACTGTCACGACCTACCATATATAAGATTGTCCATGAGTAATTGGCCTCACACGGTCTAATTAGTGAGATTTACTTAAAATACCTATACGCATTTTGGACTATATCAATGTCCGATATGTCAAAATATATTACAACTAAATCTAAATCCTTACGTAATTGGAAAAAAGGCAGAAATGCCTGAAAGAGGTCTAACAATTACAAGATGTCTTATTTTCTTAATAAAAAAACATCATTTCGTTTTTTAATATTATCTCGCCTATTATTAGAGATGGACCCAACAAACCCTATATGACTATGCTCGACAAGGAACGTTCTATCCAAATATGTAAAAATATACAGGGTGTTCCATTTAAATTAACAAAGTTAACATCCGCGGCCATTTTGTTTGAACTTCATTTGTTTTTCTACTATCATTTTCGAAAACTTCATAAAAAATCGTGCAACTTTTGTATTTCACATTTTTTTATAACTCTTAAAACAAAAAAGTTAAAGGGGGGTCAAAATATAGTGAATCACCCTGTACATTAAAAAAAAAAAAAAATCTTCAAAATAAACTAAAGTCTTAAAAACTTAAAATAAATAAATCATGAGCTGGTAGAGAAACCACTTTAACCGCTCAGTTATTTGTCGAGAAACGAATTGAACGCATGAACGAAACGAACTCCAGTCAAGAACTTAAGACGCGCGTGATTTTTAAATTTCTCGATTTCTCGACACTTTTTTCTCGTCTCGAGTAAGGCCAGATTTCCCGGGAATTCTCGCTTCGGGAAGTCTCGACCAGAAACCCTACTACTGGATCAAAGATTATTGCTAAATTGTTTATAAATTAACGGTAAATGCCGATAAACTTTGACCGCTTATATCTCGAAAACCAACAAACGGAATTTAACTTTTTCTTTTTTAAAAGAAGAGTCTTTCCGAGTACTTTAAAATTATAATTTTTGAAAAAAACTAAATTGTAAACTGATAGATGTAATCTAATTGTTTTAAAATGAAAAAAAAAATTATGTTAACTTTAAAACTTTACTGTGACCGTCCTAATCAACCGATTTCAATTTTTCAAAAACTATTTGTAAAGTAATTTCTATGTGAAAAAACTTTCAAGTATCTAGATGCTTTATTTGAGTCTGCAAAATTTTGAAAATTCGACGTCTTTTTCAAAATTTCTTTCAAATAATTACTTTGCGAAAACTATAGAACCGATTTTAATGAAATTTGTTGTGCTGTTTTATTATACTGTAAATTTTTTTTACCAAAATTAGAATGCCCTCGGAGCAATTAACACGTTGACTGCGAGATAATCTCAATGTACTTTGTCCGTGACTGCGATACATATCTTCGGGGATATGTAACAAAACTTCTTCTGTGTGCGGTACATATCCCTGGGGATATGTATTTTTTTTACATTTGACCCTATAAAATTAAAAATAACACAATTATTGCTATAAACTTGCGTGTATCTGTAACTATATATCCTAGGATACTAACGTTTTCATTCGCAAAGAGTTTTGAAAAGAAAATAATAGAAAAATCATTATTTCTAAAAACTACAGATTCTGCAACTTCCACAGATACATAAAAATGTGATTATTGAGATTCGCATATTTTTTATAATGAGTACATACCCCCCGAGGTATGTACCGCAGTCAACGTATTAAAACATTTTAAAAAAATTATCCAAAAAACTTGATATATTTGCCTTTTTTCATCAATTATTGCTATTTTGCAACATCGGTAATAAATTTAAACATTTTCTACTTCGAGTATATTGTGCAAAATTCAATCTCAAAACTTTTTTCTTCTCAATATTCTTCCAAAATGCGTAGGTTCCAAGATATAAGTAAAAAACTCGGATAAAATAGGTATTTTTTTAAATTTTTTAAACATTTTTGCAATTTTAAAAATGTTCCGGACCTCGCCCAGATTTAGGGATCTACACTTTTATTATGTGAGTTGTACTGAAGGTAATCCAGAAAAAAATTGCTTGCCCCCTCTCACATCCAGTATTATTTCTGAAGCTGCAGCCCTTGTTGGGTTTATAAACACGAGACGAATTGTGACAAACCGAGTCACGCAGGAAAAAAGTTTATAGAGCCAACTCTACTTATTTTTTGGTAATGAATCTATCTACTTCTGCAGTTTCTGTATTTAAAGTGAAATTACCCTGTATACTAAGTAAAAATACAAATATATTCTTAAAAATATAAATCTTTTCCTTATTTTTATTTCAGGCATCTCCGGTAAAACCCAACTGCTCTTCGCCTTAGTATTCTCCACCAGATACCTGGATCTGTTTTCAGGATACATCTCAACTTACAATACTGCTTTCAAGATAACGTACATCGTCTGCAGTTACGTCACAGTCCTGCTGATACTCGTTGTCTTCCAAAAATCATATAGAAGCACGGAAGACTCGTTTTTAACAGAAATAATCCTACTTCCAACATTCGTGCTAGCCCTATATGCTAACAACATCATGGAACCAGTAGAGGTAAGCTCACAATTTACGAAGGCTAGATTTACCTTTTTAAAATTTATCTCTTTTAGATATTATGGGCGTTCAGCATTTACCTGGAGTCGGTGGCCATCCTACCCCAATTCTACATGATCTACAAGAAAGGAGAGTTGGAAAGAAGCCTGCTGTATTACTTGATACCGTTGGGACTCTACAGACTGTTCTACATTTTCAACTGGATCTACCGTTACAACACCGAAGGCCACATCGACAAGATATCAGACGGCGCCGGAATAATCTACGTGATAGTGTACCTATTAGCGTTACTAGAATTCTGTACTGGCAAAGTTAAGGTGACAGACGAAGAAAACGGCAAATTTTTGAAGAAGAATATTTTCTTTATAAGCAGCAACGAACCGTTCACGGTGAACGGCGAGAAAACTTTGTCGTCTGAACAACTGATCGACGGAAATGTTTAGAAAGCGAAAAATCTGGAAAATAATGAATCTATAATGTATTTCCTTTCAGTTATAATTCATACCATAACTTAGTACAGATTTTGTATTTATTTGCTGGAACAATCGCAATGAATTTTGTATTTTTATATAAATTCTCAGGAACTAGATGTTTGTGTAAAAAATACGTCAGTACATTACATTTATTTGTAGAGAAAATGTGTTTATTTTTGTTCCCTAGACCTAGACTATTATTCACCAGTTTTTAATTACGCATTCTAATTAGGAGTCGACAAAAAATTTGAAATTGTATTGACTAACTGAAAAAAATACAAATACATAGGACTGCCAAACTTCTATTAAAGCATAGATATACAGTGTTTCCCAGAATTATGGAACAAAATTTATATTCTTTTTCCAGTTCAGATTTTAAAAAATTGCTAAAACAAGTCAATTGGTAAATAGAAATTATCGCTTTTCTGTAATATTTTCTATGTTTGAGAGACCTATAACATTAGTTACCAACATTTTTTTTTAATAGGATGCTCTATATTTTATTGTATAATATATAGTCTTTCTAAAGACGAAATTTAAAAGATTTTCGCATTTTAAAGATTCAATTCATGTTCAAATATGTTGGGTAAAGTTCCTTTCATGTATTATAATTTATTTTTTTTATTTACTTTACAACACAAAAAGTTTTTAACAGTTTAAAATATTTTTTGGTGCATTCACAATGTATTGCATTTCTTTTGTTATTCACCAGTTTTTAATTACGCATTCTAATTAGGAGTCGACAAAAAATTTGAAATTGTATTGACTAACTGAAAAAAATACAAACACATATGATGTACCTACATTTGACTGCCAAACTTCTATTAAAGCATAGATATACAGTGTTTCCCAAAATTATGGAACAAAATTTATATATTTTTTCCAGTTCAGATTTTAAAAAATCGCTAAAACAGGTCAATTGGTAAATAGAAATTATCGCTTTTCTGTAATATTTTCTATGTTTGAGAGACCTATAACATTAGTTACCAACATTTTTTTTTAATAGGATGCTCTATATTTTATTGTATAATATATAGTCTTTCTAAAGACGAAATTTAAAAGATTTTCGCATTTTAAAGATTCAATTCATGTTCAAATATGTTGGGTAAAGTTCCTTTCATGTATTATAATTTATTTTTTTTATTTACTTTTCAACACAAAAAGTTTTTAACAGTTTAAAATATTTTTTGGTGCATTCACAATGTATTGCATTTCTTTTGTTATTCATTAAAAAGCTTACGACTAATTACAAAGTTGCAACCCTTAAAAACCATCCCTTATAGTAAAATAAACAAAAAAATATTGAAAGCTTGAGATGTTTTAATAGTATGCATACCTATATGTTGAATTATAAACTTTTTATTGGTTTTCAAATGATCTATGATAAGTTTATTGCAGCTTTTCGGCAACCAAAAAACCCTTATTCAAGACCTACCCCTCATAAAAAACCCTACCCCTTATAGAAAAATTTCCTAAAAATTATATGTGAGTGATGATATAATTTTTTTTTAATGCTATTGAATTTATTCGTAATATTTTTTTATTAAATTAATATCAAATATTATAAATATTAATAAAACACTCAAATCAGTTCACAAGTGCTCCAAAATACACAAAG